>NW_026648355.1:0-113291 GCF_030028045.1 Hippopotamus amphibius kiboko
GGTGGCATCTCAAAGTCGATACCAAGAAAGTAGAAAGCACAAACAGAGTCACAGATTTAGAACGCAAGTACAGGGTTTCGAGAGGGCAAAGGCATGCGGAGGTGGGTTGAATGAGGAGGGTGGGATTAACACATGCATTCTAATATGTATAAAGCAGATGATCCACAACCACCTACTACAAAGCACAGGGAGAGGTCGGCACCACCCTGGACTAAGCTACGTGGGAAGAGAATGTGAAAGAGAATGGATGTGTATATATATACATACACAGAGAACTGAATCAAGGTGCTGCACAGCGAAAGTCAATACAGCATTGTAAATTCACTAGACACGGACAGAAATTAGAAACTCTATAAAAACCAAAATGATCGAGGTCCAGTACGTTCCTCTCAGGCCTCAGAGAGGTGTGCGGGTGTCACTTCCCTGGAGCGTGAGCAGGCCTGGGCACCAAAGTTGGAGTGTGGTCACAGTGAGGCAGGTCGGGGCGGTGGGGGGGGCGCACCAGAGAATTAACCCCTTTGGACCTGTGGTACCTGATCCCCTCTGGTCGGCAGCAGTCTCTCTAGATGTAGGTGTGCCCTCCTGCAGCTAAGCCAAGCCCACTGCAGCCAGAGGATGGTGGTCCGACATGCACAACAGCGTTCAAACATCACCTGGTGTCCAGGTCTCCTGCTGGTGGGGTTCCCGCCATTCACCTCCTTCCTTAGAGTCACCCCACTTGCCTCCGACAACAGCCTCATCAGGAGGGGTTTGCAGGGGGTGAGATGAATCGAGAGTGGGAAGGATAAGTGGGAGAAGGAGTGAGACACAAGCCCTTAGGTGTCTGTCCGGACACGTTCCACTCTAATTCATATTCGAAGAACACGCATGTGCGCAAGGTCTGCGTTCCTGGGGAATCCGACCAGCTGTGGGAAAATGCTGCCGCCTTGTGGCCGCGTCCTGTAACTACAACGTTCCAAAGGGAGCTCAGCAGCCCTTCCTGTTCAAAAGGCCAGCGGGGTTGTAATTGACACCCCCGCTGCAAAAATGTCCTGGGGATAGGCACTGGAAAAGAGCCCGAAACAGGATCGACTTGCAACAGGCGGTTTCAAGAGCTAAATTGAATTCACCATGCGTGTTTTGTTTTCCTTTGTGTTGTTTTCTAAGAAAGGCCCAGGAAATATGCTCCACGACCATGCGAATGGGAGAAATGGAAATTGAAACGCCTTTGCGGTTTCACCTGGCAGCTGTTAGGATTGCCAGTGTCAATACGTCTGGAAGCAATACCTTTGGGAGAGGGCCTGGAGAAAAGGGAAGCCTCCTAAGCCACTGGTGGTATTGCACCCTGGTAACAGGCACCACTGAAAACAATCAAGAGATTCCTGCCAAAGAAAAACAAAACCAGAGAGCCGGCCACATGATGTGGCAATCCACCTCCTGGCTGTCTTTGCGCAGTAAAGTATCAATTGGGGAGACCCGGGCTGGCCAGCGACCCCTGCACACCTATTGACAAGAGCCAAGACTTGAAAGTAAAAACACAGTGTCATGGTGTGTGATCCTTTTAACGTCATGTTGGAGTCTGTTGGCTAGTATCTTGTTGAGGATTTTTGCATCTAAGTTCATCGGTGATATTGCTCTCCAGTTTTCTTTTCTTGTAGTATCTTTGTCTGGTTTGGGGATCAGGTGGATGGCTTCGTACAATGAGTTTGGGAGTGTTCTTTCCTCTGCAGTGTTTTGGAAGCGTTTGCAGAGCCATGTGTACTTTAGAGAGACACGGGCTCCCCAGCTGGCACTAGCCACCTATTGACAACAGCCAAGTCTTGATAGTAAAAACACAATGTCCATCCCCAGATGAATGGAAAGTGAAGAGATGGTACACATAGAGCATGGAATACTGCTCAGCCATGAAACAGAATAAAATCCTGCCATTTCCAGCATCTTCGATAGATCCGGAGTACCCTGTACTCAGCATGCAACGTCCAACAGAGAAAGAGAAAATTCCAACGATAGCACGTATAGGTGGCATCTCAAAGTCGATACCAAGAAAGTAGAAAGCACAAACAGAGTCACAGATTTAGAACGCAAGTACAGGGTTTCGAGAGGGCAAAGGCATGCGGAGGTGGGTTGAATGAGGAGGGTGGGATTAACACATGCATTCTAATATGTATAAAGCAGATGATCCACAACCACCTACTACAAAGCACAGGGAGAGGTCGGCACCACCCTGGACTAAGCTACGTGGGAAGAGAATGTGAAAGAGAATGGATGTGTATATATATACATACACAGAGAACTGAATCAAGGTGCTGCACAGCGAAAGTCAATACAGCATTGTAAATTCACTAGACACGGACAGAAATTAGAAACTCTATAAAAACCAAAATGATCGAGGTCCAGTACGTTCCTCTCAGGCCTCAGAGAGGTGTGCGGGTGTCACTTCCCTGGAGCGTGAGCAGGCTTGGGCACCAAAGTTGGAGTGTGGTCACAGTGAGGCAGGTCGGGGCGGTGGGGGGGGCGCACCAGAGAATTAACCCCTTTGGACCTGTGGTGCCTGATCCCCTCTGGTCGGCAGCAGTCTCTCTAGATGTAGGTGTGCCCTCCTGCAGCTAAGCCAAGCCCACTGCAGCCAGAGGATGGTGGTCCGACATGCACAACAGCGTTCAAACATCACCTGGTGTCCAGGTCTCCTGCTGGTGGGGTTCCCGCCATTCACCTCCTTCCTTAGAGTCACCCCACTTGCCTCCGACAACAGCCTCATCAGGAGGGGTTTGCAGGGGGTGAGATGAATCGAGAGTGGGAAGGATAAGTGGGAGAAGGAGTGAGACACAAGCCCTTAGGTGTCTGTCCGGACACGTTCCACTCTAATTCATATTCGAAGAACACGCATGTGCGCAAGGTCTGCGTTCCTGGGGAATCCGACCAGCTGTGGGAAAATGCTGCCGCCTTGTGGCCGCGTCCTGTAACTACAACGTTCCAAAGGGAGCTCAGCAGCCCTTCCTGTTCAAAAGGCCAGCGGGGTTGTAATTGACACCCCCGCTGCAAAAATGTCCTGGGGATAGGCACTGGAAAAGAGCCCGAAACAGGATCGACTTGCAACAGGCGGTTTCAAGAGGTAAATTGAATTCACCATGCGTGTTTTGTTTTCCTTTGTGTTGTTTTCTAAGAAAGGCCCAGGAAATATGCTCCACGACCATGCGAATGGGAGAAATGGAAATTGAAACGCCTTTGCGGTTTCACCTGGCAGCTGTTAGGATTGCCAGTGTCAATACGTCTGGAAGCAATACCTTTGGGAGAGGGCCTGGAGAAAAGGGAAGCCTCCTAAGCCACTGGTGGTATTGCACCCTGGTAACAGGCACCACTGAAAACAATCAAGAGATTCCTGCCAAAGAAAAACAAAACCAGAGAGCCGGCCACATGATGTGGCAATCCACCTCCTGGCTGTCTTTGCGCAGTAAAGTATCAATTGGGGAGACCCGGGCTGGCCAGCGACCCCTGCACACCTATTGACAAGAGCCAAGACTTGAAAGTAAAAACACAGTGTCATGGTGTGTGATCCTTTTAACGTCATGTTGGAGTCTGTTGGCTAGTATCTTGTTGAGGATTTTTGCATCTAAGTTCATCGGTGATATTGCTCTCCAGTTTTCTTTTCTTGTAGTATCTTTGTCTGGTTTGGGGATCAGGTGGATGGCTTCGTACAATGAGTTTGGGAGTGTTCTTTCCTCTGCAGTGTTTTGGAAGCGTTTGCAGAGCCATGTGTACTTTAGAGAGACACGGGCTCCCCAGCTGGCACTAGCCACCTATTGACAACAGCCAAGTCTTGATAGTAAAAACACAATGTCCATCCCCAGATGAATGGAAAGTGAAGAGATGGTACACATAGAGCATGGAATACTGCTCAGCCATGAAACAGAATAAAATCCTGCCATTTCCAGCATCTTCGATAGATCCGGAGTACCCTGTACTCAGCATGCAACGTCCAACAGAGAAAGAGAAAATTCCAATGATAGCACGTATAGGTGGCATCTCAAAGTCGATACCAAGAAAGTAGAAAGCACAAACAGAGTCACAGATTTAGAACGCAAGTACAGGGTTTCGAGAGGGCAAAGGCATGCGGAGGTGGGTTGAATGAGGAGGGTGGGATTAACACATGCATTCTAATATGTATAAAGCAGACGATCCACAACCACCTACTACAAAGCACAGGGAGAGGTCGGCACCACCTTGGAGTAAGCTACGTGGGAAGAGAATGTGAAAGAGAATGGATGTGTATATATATACATACACAGAGAACTGAATCAAGGTGCTGCACAGCGAAAGTCAATACAGCATTGTAAATTCACTAGACACGGACAGAAATTAGAAACTCTATAAAAACCAAAATGATCGAGGTCCAGTACGTTCCTCTCAGGCCTCAGAGAGGTGTGCGGGTGTCACTTCCCTGGAGCGTGAGCAGGCCTGGGCACCAAAGTTGGAGTGTGGTCACAGTGAGGCAGGTCGGGGCGGTGGGGGGGGCGCACCAGAGAATTAACCCCTTTGGACCTGTGGTACCTGATCCCCTCTGGTCGGCAGCAGTCTCTCTAGATGTAGGTGTGCCCTCCTGCAGCTAAGCCAAGCCCACTGCAGCCAGAGGATGGTGGTCCGACATGCACAACAACGTTCAAACATCACCTGGTGTCCAGGTCTCCTGCTGGTGGGGTTCCCGCCATTCACCTCCTTCCTTAGAGTCACCCCACTTGCCTCCGACAACAGCCTCATCAGGAGGGGTTTGCAGGGGGTGAGATGAATCGAGAGTGGGAAGGATAAGTGGGAGAAGGAGTGAGACACAAGCCCTTAGGTGTCTGTCCGGACACGTTCCACTCTAATTCATATTCGAAGAACACGCATGTGCGCAAGGTCTGCGTTCCTGGGGAATCCGACCAGCTGTGGGAAAATGCTGCCGCCTTGTGGCCGCGTCCTGTAACTACAACGTTCCAAAGGGAGCTCAGCAGCCCTTCCTGTTCAAAAGGCCAGCGGGGTTGTAATTGACACCCCCGCTGCAAAAATGTCCTGGGGATAGGCACTGGAAAAGAGCCCGAAACAGGATCGACTTGCAACAGGCGGTTTCAAGAGCTAAATTGAATTCACCATGCGTGTTTTGTTTTCCTTTGTGTTGTTTTCTAAGAAAGGCCCAGGAAATATGCTCCACGACCATGCGGATGGGAGAAATGGAAATTGAAACGCCTTTGCGGTTTCACCTGGCAGCTGTTAGGATTGCCAGTGTCAATACGTCTGGAAGCAATACCTTTGGGAGAGGGCCTGGAGAAAAGGGAAGCCTCCTAAGCCACTGGTGGTATTGCACCCTGGTAACAGGCACCACTGAAAACAATCAAGAGATTCCTGCCAAAGAAAAACAAAACCAGAGAGCCGGCCACATGATGTGGCAATCCACCTCCTGGCTGTCTTTGTGCAGTAAAGTATCAATTGGGGAGACCCGGGCTGGCCAGCGACCCCTGCACACCTATTGACAAGAGCCAAGACTTGAAAGTAAAAACACAGTGTCATGGTGTGTGATCCTTTTAACATCATGTTGGAGTCTGTTGGCTAGTATCTTGTTGAGGATTTTTGCATCTAAGTTCATCGGTGATATTGCTCTCCAGTTTTCTTTTCTTGTAGTATCTTTGTCTGGTTTGGGGATCAGGTGGATGGCTTCGTACAATGAGTTTGGGAGTGTTCTTTCCTCTGCAGTGTTTTGGAAGCGTTTGCAGAGCCATGTGTACTTTAGAGAGACACGGGCTCCCCAGCTGGCACTAGCCACCTATTGACAACAGCCAAGTCTTGATAGTAAAAACACAATGTCCATCCCCAGATGAATGGAAAGTGAAGAGATGGTACACATAGAGCATGGAATACTGCTCAGCCATGAAACAGAATAAAATCCTGCCATTTCCAGCATCTTCGATAGATCCGGAGTACCCTGTACTCAGCATGCAACGTCCAACAGAGAAAGAGAAAATTCCAACGATAGCACGTATAGGTGGCATCTCAAAGTCGATACCAAGAAAGTAGAAAGCACAAACAGAGTCACAGATTTAGAACGCAAGTACAGGGTTTCGAGAGGGCAAAGGCATGCGGAGGTGGGTTGAATGAGGAGGGTGGGATTAACACATGCATTCTAATATGTATAAAGCAGACGATCCACAACCACCTACTACAAAGCACAGGGAGAGGTCGGCACCACCCTGGAGTAAGCTACGTGGGAAGAGAATGCGAAAGAGAATGGATGTGTATATATATACATACACAGAGAACTGAATCAAGGTGCTGCACAGCGAAAGTCAATACAGCATTGTAAATTCACTAGACACGGACAGAAATTAGAAACTCTATAAAAACCAAAATGATCGAGGTCCAGTACGTTCCTCTCAGGCCTCAGAGAGGTGTGCGGGTGTCACTTCCCTGGAGCGTGAGCAGGCTTGGGCACCAAAGTTGGAGTGTGGTCACAGTGAGGCAGGTCGGGGCGGTGGGGGGGGGCGCACCAGAGAATTAACCCCTTTGGACCTGTGGTGCCTGATCCCCTCTGGTCGGCAGCAGTCTCTCTAGATGTAGGTGTGCCCTCCTGCAGCTAAGCCAAGCCCACTGCAGCCAGAGGATGGTGGTCCGACATGCACAACAGCGTTCAAACATCACCTGGTGTCCAGGTCTCCTGCTGGTGGGGTTCCCGCCATTCACCTCCTTCCTTAGAGTCACCCCACTTGCCTCCAACAACAGCCTCATCAGGAGGGGTTTGCAGGGGGTGAGATGAATCGAGAGTGGGAAGGATAAGTGGGAGAAGGAGTGAGACACAAGCCCTTAGGTGTCTGTCCGGACACGTTCCACTCTAATTCATATTCGAAGAACACGCATGTGCGCAAGGTCTGCGTTCCTGGGGAATCCGACCAGCTGTGGGAAAATGCTGCCGCCTTGTGGCCGCGTCCTGTAACTACAACGTTCCAAAGGGAGCTCAGCAGCCCTTCCTGTTCAAAAGGCCAGCGGGGTTGTAATTGACACCCCCGCTGCAAAAATGTCCTGGGGATAGGCACTGGAAAAGAGCCCGAAACAGGATCGACTTGCAACAGGCGGTTTCAAGAGCTAAATTGAATTCACCATGCGTGTTTTGTTTTCCTTTGTGTTGTTTTCTAAGAAAGGCCCAGGAAATATGCTCCACGACCATGCGAATGGGAGAAATGGAAATTGAAACGCCTTTGCGGTTTCACCTGGCAGCTGTTAGGATTGCCAGTGTCAATACGTCTGGAAGCAATACCTTTGGGAGAGGGCCTGGAGAAAAGGGAAGCCTCCTAAGCCACTGGTGGTATTGCACCCTGGTAACAGGCACCACTGAAAACAATCAAGAGATTCCTGCCAAAGAAAAACAAAACCAGAGAGCCGGCCACATGATGTGGCAATCCACCTCCTGGCTGTCTTTGCGCAGTAAAGTATCAATTGGGGAGACCCGGGCTGGCCAGCGACCCCTGCACACCTATTGACAAGAGCCAAGACTTGAAAGTAAAAACACAGTGTCATGGTGTGTGATCCTTTTAACGTCATGTTGGAGTCTGTTGGCTAGTATCTTGTTGAGGATTTTTGCATCTAAGTTCATCGGTGATATTGCTCTCCAGTTTTCTTTTCTTGTAGTATCTTTGTCTGGTTTGGGGATCAGGTGGATGGCTTCGTACAATGAGTTTGGGAGTGTTCTTTCCTCTGCAGTGTTTTGGAAGCGTTTGCAGAGCCATGTGTACTTTAGAGAGACACGGGCTCCCCAGCTGGCACTAGCCACCTATTGACAACAGCCAAGTCTTGATAGTAAAAACACAATGTCCATCCCCAGATGAATGGAAAGTGAAGAGATGGTACACATAGAGCATGGAATACTGCTCAGCCATGAAACAGAATAAAATCCTGCCATTTCCAGCATCTTCGATAGATCCGGAGTACCCTGTACTCAGCATGCAACGTCCAACAGAGAAAGAGAAAATTCCAATGATAGCACGTATAGGTGGCATCTCAAAGTCGATACCAAGAAAGTAGAAAGCACAAACAGAGTCACAGATTTAGAACGCAAGTACAGGGTTTCGAGAGGGCAAAGGCATGCGGAGGTGGGTTGAATGAGGAGGGTGGGATTAACACATGCATTCTAATATGTATAAAGCAGACGATCCACAACCACCTACTACAAAGCACAGGGAGAGGTCGGCACCACCTTGGAGTAAGCTACGTGGGAAGAGAATGTGAAAGAGAATGGATGTGTATATATATACATACACAGAGAACTGAATCAAGGTGCTGCACAGCGAAAGTCAATACAGCATTGTAAATTCACTAGACACGGACAGAAATTAGAAACTCTATAAAAACCAAAATGATCGAGGTCCAGTACGTTCCTCTCAGGCCTCAGAGAGGTGTGCGGGTGTCACTTCCCTGGAGCGTGAGCAGGCCTGGGCACCAAAGTTGGAGTGTGGTCACAGTGAGGCAGGTCGGGGCGGTGGGGGGGGCGCACCAGAGAATTAACCCCTTTGGACCTGTGGTACCTGATCCCCTCTGGTCGGCAGCAGTCTCTCTAGATGTAGGTGTGCCCTCCTGCAGCTAAGCCAAGCCCACTGCAGCCAGAGGATGGTGGTCCGACATGCACAACAGCGTTCAAACATCACCTGGTGTCCAGGTCTCCTGCTGGTGGGGTTCCCGCCATTCACCTCCTTCCTTAGAGTCACCCCACTTGCCTCCGACAACAGCCTCATCAGGAGGGGTTTGCAGGGGGTGAGATGAATCGAGAGTGGGAAGGATAAGTGGGAGAAGGAGTGAGACACAAGCCCTTAGGTGTCTGTCCGGACACGTTCCACTCTAATTCATATTCGAAGAACACGCATGTGCGCAAGGTCTGCGTTCCTGGGGAATCCGACCAGCTGTGGGAAAATGCTGCCGCCTTGTGGCCGCGTCCTGTAACTACAACGTTCCAAAGGGAGCTCAGCAGCCCTTCCTGTTCAAAAGGCCAGCGGGGTTGTAATTGACACCCCCGCTGCAAAAATGTCCTGGGGATAGGCACTGGAAAAGAGCCCGAAACAGGATCGACTTGCAACAGGCGGTTTCAAGAGCTAAATTGAATTCACCATGCGTGTTTTGTTTTCCTTTGTGTTGTTTTCTAAGAAAGGCCCAGGAAATATGCTCCACGACCATGCGAATGGGAGAAATGGAAATTGAAACGCCTTTGCGGTTTCACCTGGCAGCTGTTAGGATTGCCAGTGTCAATACGTCTGGAAGCAATACCTTTGGGAGAGGGCCTGGAGAAAAGGGAAGCCTCCTAAGCCACTGGTGGTATTGCACCCTGGTAACAGGCACCACTGAAAACAATCAAGAGATTCCTGCCAAAGAAAAACAAAACCAGAGAGCCGGCCACATGATGTGGCAATCCACCTCCTGGCTGTCTTTGTGCAGTAAAGTATCAATTGGGGAGACCCGGGCTGGCCAGCGACCCCTGCACACCTATTGACAAGAGCCAAGACTTGAAAGTAAAAACACAGTGTCATGGTGTGTGATCCTTTTAACATCATGTTGGAGTCTGTTGGCTAGTATCTTGTTGAGGATTTTTGCATCTAAGTTCATCGGTGATATTGCTCTCCAGTTTTCTTTTCTTGTAGTATCTTTGTCTGGTTTGGGGATCAGGTGGATGGCTTCGTACAATGAGTTTGGGAGTGTTCTTTCCTCTGCAGTGTTTTGGAAGCGTTTGCAGAGCCATGTGTACTTTAGAGAGACACGGGCTCCCCAGCTGGCACTAGCCACCTATTGACAACAGCCAAGTCTTGATAGTAAAAACACAATGTCCATCCCCAGATGAATGGAAAGTGAAGAGATGGTACACATAGAGCATGGAATACTGCTCAGCCATGAAACAGAATAAAATCCTGCCATTTCCAGCATCTTCGATAGATCCGGAGTACCCTGTACTCAGCATGCAACGTCCAACAGAGAAAGAGAAAATTCCAACGATAGCACGTATAGGTGGCATCTCAAAGTCGATACCAAGAAAGTAGAAAGCACAAACAGAGTCACAGATTTAGAACGCAAGTACAGGGTTTCGAGAGGGCAAAGGCATGCGGAGGTGGGTTGAATGAGGAGGGTGGGATTAACACATGCATTCTAATATGTATAAAGCAGACGATCCACAACCACCTACTACAAAGCACAGGGAGAGGTCGGCACCACCCTGGAGTAAGCTACGTGGGAAGAGAATGCGAAAGAGAATGGATGTGTATATATATACATACACAGAGAACTGAATCAAGGTGCTGCACAGCGAAAGTCAATACAGCATTGTAAATTCACTAGACACGGACAGAAATTAGAAACTCTATAAAAACCAAAATGATCGAGGTCCAGTACGTTCCTCTCAGGCCTCAGAGAGGTGTGCGGGTGTCACTTCCCTGGAGCGTGAGCAGGCTTGGGCACCAAAGTTGGAGTGTGGTCACAGTGAGGCAGGTCGGGGCGGTGGGGGGGGCGCACCAGAGAATTAACCCCTTTGGACCTGTGGTGCCTGATCCCCTCTGGTCGGCAGCAGTCTCTCTAGATGTAGGTGTGCCCTCCTGCAGCTAAGCCAAGCCCACTGCAGCCAGAGGATGGTGGTCCGACATGCACAACAGCGTTCAAACATCACCTGGTGTCCAGGTCTCCTGCTGGTGGGGTTCCCGCCATTCACCTCCTTCCTTAGAGTCACCCCATTTGCCTCCGACAACAGCCTCATCAGGAGGGGTTTGCAGGGGGTGAGATGAATCGAGAGTGGGAAGGATAAGTGGGAGAAGGAGTGAGACACAAGCCCTTAGGTGTCTGTCCGGACACGTTCCACTCTAATTCATATTCGAAGAACACGCATGTGCGCAAGGTCTGCGTTCCTGGGGAATCCGACCAGCTGTGGGAAAATGCTGCCGCCTTGTGGCCGCGTCCTGTAACTACAACGTTCCAAAGGGAGCTCAGCAGCCCTTCCTGTTCAAAAGGCCAGCGGGGTTGTAATTGACACCCCCGCTGCAAAAATGTCCTGGGGATAGGCACTGGAAAAGAGCCCGAAACAGGATCGACTTGCAACAGGCGGTTTCAAGAGCTAAATTGAATTCACCATGCGTGTTTTGTTTTCCTTTGTGTTGTTTTCTAAGAAAGGCCCAGGAAATATGCTCCACGACCATGCGAATGGGAGAAATGGAAATTGAAACGCCTTTGCGGTTTCACCTGGCAGCTGTTAGGATTGCCAGTGTCAATACGTCTGGAAACAATACCTTTGGGAGAGGGCCTGGAGAAAAGGGAAGCCTCCTAAGCCACTGGTGGTATTGCACCCTGGTAACAGGCACCACTGAAAACAATCAAGAGATTCCTGCCAAAGAAAAACAAAACCAGAGAGCCGGCCACATGATGTGGCAATCCACCTCCTGGCTGTCTTTGCGCAGTAAAGTATCAATTGGGGAGACCCGGGCTGGCCAGCGACCCCTGCACACCTATTGACAAGAGCCAAGACTTGAAAGTAAAAACACAGTGTCATGGTGTGTGATCCTTTTAACGTCATGTTGGAGTCTGTTGGCTAGTATCTTGTTGAGGATTTTTGCATCTAAGTTCATCGGTGATATTGCTCTCCAGTTTTCTTTTCTTGTAGTATCTTTGTCTGGTTTGGGGATCAGGTGGATGGCTTCGTACAATGAGTTTGGGAGTGTTCTTTCCTCTGCAGTGTTTTGGAAGCGTTTGCAGAGCCATGTGTACTTTAGAGAGACACGGGCTCCCCAGCTGGCACTAGCCACCTATTGACAACAGCCAAGTCTTGATAGTAAAAACACAATGTCCATCCCCAGATGAATGGAAAGTGAAGAGATGGTACACATAGAGCATGGAATACTGCTCAGCCATGAAACAGAATAAAATCCTGCCATTTCCAGCATCTTCGATAGATCCGGAGTACCCTGTACTCAGCATGCAACGTCCAACAGAGAAAGAGAAAATTCCAACGATAGCACGTATAGGTGGCATCTCAAAGTCGATACCAAGAAAGTAGAAAGCACAAACAGAGTCACAGATTTAGAACACAAGTACAGGGTTTCGAGAGGGGAAAGGCATGCGGAGGTGGGTTGAATGAGGAGGGTGGGATTAACACATGCATTCTAATATGTATAAAGCAGACGATCCACAACCACCTACTACAAAGCACAGGGAGAGGTCGGCACCACCCTGGAGTAAGCTACGTGGGAAGAGAATGTGAAAGAGAATGGATGTGTATATATATACATACACAGAGAACTGAATCAAGGTGCTGCACAGCGAAAGTCAATACAGCATTGTAAATTCACTAGACACGGACAGAAATTAGAAACTCTATAAAAACCAAAATGATCGAGGTCCAGTACGTTCCTCTCAGGCCTCAGAGAGGTGTGCGGGTGTCACTTCCCTGGAGCGTGAGCAGGCTTGGGCACCAAAGTTGGAGTGTGGTCACAGTGAGGCAGGTCGGGGCGGTGGGGGGGGCGCACCAGAGAATTAACCCCTTTGGACCTGTGGTGCCTGATCCCCTCTGGTCGGCAGCAGTCTCTCTAGATGTAGGTGTGCCCTCCTGCAGCTAAGCCAAGCCTACTGCAGCCAGAGGATGGTGGTCCGACATGCACAACAGCGTTCAAACATCACCTGGTGTCCAGGTCTCCTGCTGGTGGGGTTCCCGCCATTCACCTCCTTCCTTAGAGTCACCCCACTTGCCTCCGACAACACCCTCATCAGGAGGGGTTTGCAGGGGGTGAGATGAATCGAGAGTGGGAAGGATAAGTGGGAGAAGGAGTGAGACACAAGCCCTTAGGTGTCTGTCCGGACACGTTCCACTCTAATTCATATTCGAAGAACACGCATGTGCGCAAGGTCTGCGTTCCTGGGGAATCCGACCAGCTGTGGGAAAATGCTGCCGCCTTGTGGCCGCGTCCTGTAACTACAACGTTCCAAAGGGAGCTCAGCAGCCCTTCCTGTTCAAAAGGCCAGCGGGGTTGTAATTGACACCCCCGCTGCAAAAATGTCCTGGGGATAGGCACTGGAAAAGAGCCCGAAACAGGATCGACTTGCAACAGGCGGTTTCAAGAGCTAAATTGAATTCACCATGCGTGTTTTGTTTTCCTTTGTGTTGTTTTCTAAGAAAGGCCCAGGAAATATGCTCCACGACCATGCGAATGGGAGAAATGGAAATTGAAACGCCTTTGCGGTTTCACCTGGCAGCTGTTAGGATTGCCAGTGTCAATACGTCTGGAAGCAATACCTTTGGGAGAGGGCCTGGAGAAAAGGGAAGCCTCCTAAGCCACTGGTGGTATTGCACCCTGGTAACAGGCACCACTGAAAACAATCAAGAGATTCCTGCCAAAGAAAAACAAAACCAGAGAGCCGGCCACATGATGTGGCAATCCACCTCCTGGCTGTCTTTGCGCAGTAAAGTATCAATTGGGGAGACCCGGGCTGGCCAGCGACCCCTGCACACCTATTGACAAGAGCCAAGACTTGAAAGTAAAAACACAGTGTCATGGTGTGTGATCCTTTTAACGTCATGTTGGAGTCTGTTGGCTAGTATCTTGTTGAGGATTTTTGCATCTAAGTTCATCGGTGATATTGCTCTCCAGTTTTCTTTTCTTGTAGTATCTTTGTCTGGTTTGGGGATCAGGTGGATGGCTTCGTACAATGAGTTTGGGAGTGTTCTTTCCTCTGCAGTGTTTTGGAAGCGTTTGCAGAGCCATGTGTACTTTAGAGAGACACGGGCTCCCCAGCTGGCACTAGCCACCTATTGACAACAGCCAAGTCTTGATAGTAAAAACACAATGTCCATCCCCAGATGAATGGAAAGTGAAGAGATGGTACACATAGAGCATGGAATACTGCTCAGCCATGAAACAGAATAAAATCCTGCCATTTCCAGCATCTTCGATAGATCCGGAGTACCCTGTACTCAGCATGCAACGTCCAACAGAGAAAGAGAAAATTCCAACGATAGCACGTATAGGTGGCATCTCAAAGTCGATACCAAGAAAGTAGAAAGCACAAACAGAGTCACAGATTTAGAACGCAAGTACAGGGTTTCGAGAGGGCAAAGGCATGCGGAGGTGGGTTGAATGAGGAGGGTGGGATTAACACATGCATTCTAATATGTATAAAGCAGACGATCCACAACCACCTACTACAAAGCACAGGGAGAGGTCGGCACCACCCTGGAGTAAGCTACGTGGGAAGAGAATGCGAAAGAGAATGGATGTGTATATATATACATACACGGAGAACTGAATCAAGGTGCTGCACAGCGAAAGTCAATACAGCATTGTAAATTCACTAGACATGGACAGAAATTAGAAACTCTATAAAAACCAAAATGATCGAGGTCCAGTACGTTCCTCTCAGGCCTCAGAGAGGTGTGCGGGTGTCACTTCCCTGGAGCGTGAGCAGGCCTGGGCACCAAAGTTGGAGTGTGGTCACAGTGAGGCAGGTCGGGGCGGTGGGGGGGGCGCACCAGAGAATTAACCCCTTTGGACCTGTGGTGCCTGATCCCCTCTGGTCGGCAGCAGTCTCTCTAGATGTAGGTGTGCCCTCCTGCAGCTAAGCCAAGCCCACTGCAGCCAGAGGATGGTGGTCCGACATGCACAACAGCGTTCAAACATCACCTGGTGTCCAGATCTCCTGCTGGTGGGGTTCCCGCCATTCACCTCCTTCCTTAGAGTCACCCCACTTGCCTCTGACAACAGCCTCATCAGGAGGGGTTTGCAGGGGGTGAGATGAATCGAGAGTGGGAAGGATAAGTGGGAGAAGGAGTGAGACACAAGCCCTTAGGTGTCTGTCCGGACACGTTCCACTCTAATTCATATTCGAAGAACACACATGTGCGCAAGGTCTGCGTTCCTGGGGAATCCGACCAGCTGTGGGAAAATGCTGCCGCCTTGTGGCCGCGTCCTGTAACTACAACGTTCCAAAGGGAGCTCAGCAGCCCTTCCTGTTCAAAAGGCCAGCGGGGTTGTAATTGACACCCCCGCTGCAAAAATGTCCTGGGGATAGGCACTGGAAAAGAGCCCGAAACAGGATCGACTTGCAACAGGCGGTTTCAAGAGGTAAATTGAATTCACCATGCGTGTTTTGTTTTCCTTTGTGTTGTTTTCTAAGAAAGGCCCAGGAAATATGCTCCACGACCATGCGAATGGGAGAAATGGAAATTGAAACGCCTTTGCGGTTTCACCTGGCAGCTGTTAGGATTGCCAGTGTCAATACGTCTGGAAGCAATACCTTTGGGAGAGGGCCTGGAGAAAAGGGAAGCCTCCTAAGCCACTGGTGGTATTGCACCCTGGTAACAGGCACCACTGAAAACAATCAAGAGATTCCTGCCAAAGAAAAACAAAACCAGAGAGCCGGCCACATGATGTGGCAATCCACCTCCTGGCTGTCTTTGTGCAGTAAAGTATCAATTGGGGAGACCCGGGCTGGCCAGCGACCCCTGCACACCTATTGACAAGAGCCAAGACTTGAAAGTAAAAACACAGTGTCATGGTGTGTGATCCTTTTAACGTCATGTTGGAGTCTGTTGGCTAGTATCTTGTTGAGGATTTTTGCATCTAAGTTCATCGGTGATATTGCTCTCCAGTTTTCTTTTCTTGTAGTATCTTTGTCTGGTTTGGGGATCAGGTGGATGGCTTCGTACAATGAGTTTGGGAGTGTTCTTTCCTCTGCAGTGTTTTGGAAGCGTTTGCAGAGCCATGTGTACTTTAGAGAGACACGGGCTCCCCAGCTGGCACTAGCCACCTATTGACAACAGCCAAGTCTTGATAGTAAAAACACAATGTCCATCCCCAGATGAATGGAAAGTGAAGAGATGGTACACATAGAGCATGGAATACTGCTCAGCCATGAAACAGAATAAAATCCTGCCATTTCCAGCATCTTCGATAGATCCGGAGTACCCTGTACTCAGCATGCAACGTCCAACAGAGAAAGAGAAAATTCCAACGATAGCACGTATAGGTGGCATCTCAAAGTCGATACCAAGAAAGTAGAAAGCACAAACAGAGTCACAGATTTAGGACGCAAGTACAGGGTTTCGAGAGGGCAAAGGCATGCGGAGGTGGGTTGAATGAGGAGGGTGGGATTAACACATGCATTCTAATATGTATAAAGCAGACGATCCACAACCACCTACTACAAAGCACAGGGAGAGGTCGGCACCACCCTGGAGTAAGCTACGTGGGAAGAGAATGCGAAAGAGAATGGATGTGTATATATATACATACACAGAGAACTGAATCAAGGTGCTGCACAGCGAAAGTCAATACAGCATTGTAAATTCACTAGACACGGACAGAAATTAGAAACTCTATAAAAACCAAAATGATCGAGGTCCAGTACGTTCCTCTCAGGCCTCAGAGAGGTGTGCGGGTGTCACTTCCCTGGAGCGTGAGCAGGCCTGGGCACCAAAGTTGGAGTGTGGTCACAGTGAGGCAGGTCGGGGCGGTGGGGGGGGCGCACCAGAGAATTAACCCCTTTGGACCTGTGGTACCTGATCCCCTCTGGTCGGCAGCAGTCTCTCTAGATGTAGGTGTGCCCTCCTGCAGCTAAGCCAAGCCCACTGCAGCCAGAGGATGGTGGTCCGACATGCACAACAGCGTTCAAACATCACCTGGTGTCCAGGTCTCCTGCTGGTGGGGTTCCCGCCATTCACCTCCTTCCTTAGAGTCACCCCACTTGCCTCCGACAACAGCCTCATCAGGAGGGGTTTGCAGGGGGTGAGATGAATCGAGAGTGGGAAGGATAAGTGGGAGAAGGAGTGAGACACAAGCCCTTAGGTGTCTGTCCGGACACGTTCCACTCTAATTCATATTCGAAGAACACGCATGTGCGCAAGGTCTGCGTTCCTGGGGAATCCGACCAGCTGTGGGAAAATGCTGCCGCCTTGTGGCCGCGTCCTGTAACTACAACGTTCCAAAGGGAGCTCAGCAGCCCTTCCTGTTCAAAAGGCCAGCGGGGTTGTAATTGACACCCCCGCTGCAAAAATGTCCTGGGGATAGGCACTGGAAAAGAGCCCGAAACAGGATCGACTTGCAACAGGCGGTTTCAAGAGGTAAATTGAATTCACCATGCGTGTTTTGTTTTCCTTTGTGTTGTTTTCTAAGAAAGGCCCAGGAAATATGCTCCACGACCATGCGAATGGGAGAAATGGAAATTGAAACGCCTTTGCGGTTTCACCTGGCAGCTGTTAGGATTGCCAGTGTCAATACGTCTGGAAGCAATACCTTTGGGAGAGGGCCTGGAGAAAAGGGAAGCCTCCTAAGCCACTGGTGTTATTGCACCCTGGTAACAGGCACCACTGAAAACAATCAAGAGATTCCTGCCAAAGAAAAACAAAACCAGAGAGCCGGCCACATGATGTGGCAATCCACCTCCTGGCTGTCTTTGCGCAGTAAAGTATCAATTGGGGAGACCCGGGCTGGCCAGCGACCCCTGCACACCTATTGACAAGAGCCAAGACTTGAAAGTAAAAACACAGTGTCATGGTGTGTGATCCTTTTAACGTCATGTTGGAGTCTGTTGGCTAGTATCTTGTTGAGGATTTTTGCATCTAAGTTCATCGGTGATATTGCTCTCCAGTTTTCTTTTCTTGTAGTATCTTTGTCTGGTTTGGGGATCAGGTGGATGGCTTCGTACAATGAGTTTGGGAGTGTTCTTTCCTCTGCAGTGTTTTGGAAGCGTTTGCAGAGCCATGTGTACTTTAGAGAGACACGGGCTCCCCAGCTGGCACTAGCCACCTATTGACAACAGCCAAGTCTTGATAGTAAAAACACAATGTCCATCCCCAGATGAATGGAAAGTGAAGAGATGGTACACATAGAGCATGGAATACTGCTCAGCCATGAAACAGAATAAAATCCTGCCATTTCCAGCATCTTCGATAGATCCGGAGTACCCTGTACTCAGCATGCAACGTCCAACAGAGAAAGAGAAAATTCCAACGATAGCACGTATAGGTGGCATCTCAAAGTCGATACCAAGAAAGTAGAAAGCACAAACAGAGTCACAGATTTAGAACGCAAGTACAGGGTTTCGAGAGGGCAAAGGCATGCGGAGGTGGGTTGAATGAGGAGGGTGGGATTAACACATGCATTCTAATATGTATAAAGCAGACGATCCACAACCACCTACTACAAAGCACAGGGAGAGGTCGGCACCACCCTGGAGTAAGCTACGTGGGAAGAGAATGCGAAAGAGAATGGATGTGTATATATATACATACACAGAGAACTGAATCAAGGTGCTGCACAGCGAAAGTCAATACAGCATTGTAAATTCACTAGACACGGACAGAAATTAGAAACTCTATAAAAACCAAAATGATCGAGGTCCAGTACGTTCCTCTCAGGCCTCAGAGAGGTGTGCGGGTGTCACTTCCCTGGAGCGTGAGCAGGCCTGGGCACCAAAGTTGGAGTGTGGTCACAGTGAGGCAGGTCGGGGCGGTGGGGGGGGCGCACCAGAGAATTAACCCCTTTGGACCTGTGGTGCCTGATCCCCTCTGGTCGGCAGCAGTCTCTCTAGATGTAGGTGTGCCCTCCTGCAGCTAAGCCAAGCCCACTGCAGCCAGAGGATGGTGGTCCGACATGCACAACAGCGTTCAAACATCACCTGGTGTCCAGATCTCCTGCTGGTGGGGTTCCCGCCATTCACCTCCTTCCTTAGAGTCACCCCACTTGCCTCCGACAACAGCCTCATCAGGAGGGGTTTGCAGGGGTTGAGATGAATCGAGAGTGGGAAGGATAAGTGGGAGAAGGAGTGAGACACAAGCCCTTAGGTGTCTGTCCGGACACGTTCCACTCTAATTCATATTCGAAGAACACGCATGTGCGCAAGGTCTGCGTTCCTGGGGAATCCGACCAGCTGTGGGAAAATGCTGCCGCCTTGTGGCCGCGTCCTGTAACTACAACGTTCCAAAGGGAGCTCAGCAGCCCTTCCTGTTCAAAAGGCCAGCGGGGTTGTAATTGACACCCCCGCTGCAAAAATGTCCTGGGGATAGGCACTGGAAAAGAGCCCGAAACAGGATCGACTTGCAACAGGCGGTTTCAAGAGGTAAATTGAATTCACCATGCGTGTTTTGTTTTCCTTTGTGTTGTTTTCTAAGAAAGGCCCAGGAAATATGCTCCACGACCATGCGAATGGGAGAAATGGAAATTGAAATGCCTTTGCGGTTTCACCTGGCAGCTGTTAGGATTGCCAGTGTCAATACGTCTGGAAGCAATACCTTTGGGAGAGGGCCTGGAGAAAAGGGAAGCCTCCTAAGCCACTGGTGGTATTGCACCCTGGTAACAGGCACCACTGAAAACAATCAAGAGATTCCTGCCAAAGAAAAACAAAACCAGAGAGCCGGCCACATGATGTGGCAATCCACCTCCTGGCTGTCTTTGTGCAGTAAAGTATCAATTGGGGAGACCCGGGCTGGCCAGCGACCCCTGCACACCTATTGACAAGAGCCAAGACTTGAAAGTAAAAACACAGTGTCATGGTGTGTGATCCTTTTAACGTCATGTTGGAGTCTGTTGGCTAGTATCTTGTTGAGGATTTTTGCATCTAAGTTCATCGGTGATATTGCTCTCCAGTTTTCTTTTCTTGTAGTATCTTTGTCTGGTTTGGGGATCAGGTGGATGGCTTCGTACAATGAGTTTGGGAGTGTTCTTTCCTCTGCAGTGTTTTGGAAGCGTTTGCAGAGCCATGTGTACTTTAGAGAGACACGGGCTCCCCAGCTGGCACTAGCCACCTATTGACAACAGCCAAGTCTTGATAGTAAAAACACAATGTCCATCCCCAGATGAATGGAAAGTGAAGAGATGGTACACATAGAGCATGGAATACTGCTCAGCCATGAAACAGAATAAAATCCTGCCATTTCCAGCATCTTCGATAGATCCGGAGTACCCTGTACTCAGCATGCAACGTCCAACAGAGAAAGAGAAAATTCCAACGATAGCACGTATAGGTGGCATCTCAAAGTCGATACCAAGAAAGTAGAAAGCACAAACAGAGTCACAGATTTAGAACGCAAGTACAGGGTTTCGAGAGGGCAAAGGCATGCGGAGGTGGGTTGAATGAGGAGGGTGGGATTAACACATGCATTCTAATATGTATAAAGCAGACGATCCACAACCACCTACTACAAAGCACAGGGAGAGGTCGGCACCACCCTGGAGTAAGCTACGTGGGAAGAGAATGCGAAAGAGAATGGATGTGTATATATATACATACACGGAGAACTGAATCAAGGTGCTGCACAGCGAAAGTCAATACAGCATTGTAAATTCACTAGACATGGACAGAAATTAGAAACTCTATAAAAACCAAAATGATCGAGGTCCAGTACGTTCCTCTCAGGCCTCAGAGAGGTGTGCGGGTGTCACTTCCCTGGAGCGTGAGCAGGCCTGGGCACCAAAGTTGGAGTGTGGTCACAGTGAGGCAGGTCGGGGCGGTGGGGGGGGCGCACCAGAGAATTAACCCCTTTGGACCTGTGGTGCCTGATCCCCTCTGGTCGGCAGCAGTCTCTCTAGATGTAGGTGTGCCCTCCTGCAGCTAAGCCAAGCCCACTGCAGCCAGAGGATGGTGGTCCGACATGCACAACAGCGTTCAAACATCACCTGGTGTCCAGATCTCCTGCTGGTGGGGTTCCCGCCATTCACCTCCTTCCTTAGAGTCACCCCACTTGCCTCCGACAACAGCCTCATCAGGAGGGGTTTGCAGGGGGTGAGATGAATCGAGAGTGGGAAGGATAAGTGGGAGAAGGAGTGAGACACAAGCCCTTAGGTGTCTGTCCGGACACGTTCCACTCTAATTCATATTCGAAGAACACACATGTGCGCAAGGTCTGCGTTCCTGGGGAATCCGACCAGCTGTGGGAAAATGCTGCCGCCTTGTGGCCGCGTCCTGTAACTACAACGTTCCAAAGGGAGCTCAGCAGCCCTTCCTGTTCAAAAGGCCAGCGGGGTTGTAATTGACACCCCCGCTGCAAAAATGTCCTGGGGATAGGCACTGGAAAAGAGCCCGAAACAGGATCGACTTGCAACAGGCGGTTTCAAGAGGTAAATTGAATTCACCATGCGTGTTTTGTTTTCCTTTGTGTTGTTTTCTAAGAAAGGCCCAGGAAATATGCTCCACGACCATGCGAATGGGAGAAATGGAAATTGAAACGCCTTTGCGGTTTCACCTGGCAGCTGTTAGGATTGCCAGTGTCAATACGTCTGGAAGCAATACCTTTGGGAGAGGGCCTGGAGAAAAGGGAAGCCTCCTAAGCCACTGGTGGTATTGCACCCTGGTAACAGGCACCACTGAAAACAATCAAGAGATTCCTGCCAAAGAAAAACAAAACCAGAGAGCCGGCCACATGATGTGGCAATCCACCTCCTGGCTGTCTTTGTGCAGTAAAGTATCAATTGGGGAGACCCGGGCTGGCCAGCGACCCCTGCACACCTATTGACAAGAGCCAAGACTTGAAAGTAAAAACACAGTGTCATGGTGTGTGATCCTTTTAACGTCATGTTGGAGTCTGTTGGCTAGTATCTTGTTGAGGATTTTTGCATCTAAGTTCATCGGTGATATTGCTCTCCAGTTTTCTTTTCTTGTAGTATCTTTGTCTGGTTTGGGGATCAGGTGGATGGCTTCGTACAATGAGTTTGGGAGTGTTCTTTCCTCTGCAGTGTTTTGGAAGCGTTTGCAGAGCCATGTGTACTTTAGAGAGACACGGGCTCCCCAGCTGGCACTAGCCACCTATTGACAACAGCCAAGTCTTGATAGTAAAAACAC
Organism: Hippopotamus amphibius kiboko; assembly: GCF_030028045.1. Lineage (NCBI taxonomy): Eukaryota > Metazoa > Chordata > Mammalia > Artiodactyla > Hippopotamidae > Hippopotamus > Hippopotamus amphibius. The sequence continues at coordinate 21,787 of NW_026648355.1, forward strand.
AATGTCCATCCCCAGATGAATGGAAAGTGAAGAGATGGTACACATAGAGCATGGAATACTGCTCAGCCATGAAACAGAATAAAATCCTGCCATTTCCAGCATCTTCGATAGATCCGGAGTACCCTGTACTCAGCATGCAACGTCCAACAGAGAAAGAGAAAATTCCAACGATAGCACGTATAGGTGGCATCTCAAAGTCGATACCAAGAAAGTAGAAAGCACAAACAGAGTCACAGATTTAGAACGCAAGTACAGGGTTTCGAGAGGGCAAAGGCATGCGGAGGTGGGTTGAATGAGGAGGGTGGGATTAACACATGCATTCTAATATGTATAAAGCAGACGATCCACAACCACCTACTACAAAGCACAGGGAGAGGTCGGCACCACCCTGGAGTAAGCTACGTGGGAAGAGAATGCGAAAGAGAATGGATGTGTATATATATACATACACGGAGAACTGAATCAAGGTGCTGCACAGCGAAAGTCAATACAGCATTGTAAATTCACTAGACATGGACAGAAATTAGAAACTCTATAAAAACCAAAATGATCGAGGTCCAGTACGTTCCTCTCAGGCCTCAGAGAGGTGTGCGGGTGTCACTTCCCTGGAGCGTGAGCAGGCTTGGGCACCAAAGTTGGAGTGTGGTCACAGTGAGGCACGTCGGGACGGTGGGGGGGGCGCACCAGAGAATTAACCCCTTTGGACCTGTGGTGCCTGATCCCCTCTGGTCGGCAGCAGTCTCTCTAGATGTAGGTGTGCCCTCCTGCAGCTAAGCCAAGCCCACTGCAGCCAGAGGATGGTGGTCTGACATGCACAACAGCGTTCAAACATCACCTGGTGTCCAGGTCTCCTGCTGGTGGGGTTCCCGCCATTCACCTCCTTCCTTAGAGTCACCCCACTTGCCTCCGACAACAGCCTCATCAGGAGGGGTTTGCAGGGGGTGAGATGAATCGAGAGTGGGAAGGATAAGTGGGAGAAGGAGTGAGACACAAGCCCTTAGGTGTCTGTCCGGACACGTTCCACTCTAATTCATATTCGAAGAACACGCATGTGCGCAAGGTCTGCGTTCCTGGGGAATCCGACCAGCTGTGGGAAAATGCTGCCGCCTTGTGGCCGCGTCCTGTAACTACAACGTTCCAAAGGGAGCTCAGCAGCCCTTCCTGTTCAAAAGGCCAGCGGGGTTGTAATTGACACCCCCGCTGCAAAAATGTCCTGGGGATAGGCACTGGAAAAGAGCCCGAAACAGGATCGACTTGCAACAGGCGGTTTCAAGAGCTAAATTGAATTCACCATGCGTGTTTTGTTTTCCTTTGTGTTGTTTTCTAAGAAAGGCCCAGGAAATATGCTCCACGACCATGCGAATGGGAGAAATGGAAATTGAAACGCCTTTGCGGTTTCACCTGGCAGCTGTTAGGATTGCCAGTGTCAATACGTCTGGAAGCAATACCTTTGGGAGAGGGCCTGGAGAAAAGGGAAGCCTCCTAAGCCACTGGTGGTATTGCACCCTGGTAACAGGCACCACTGAAAACAATCAAGAGATTCCTGCCAAAGAAAAACAAAACCAGAGAGCCGGCCACATGATGTGGCAATCCACCTCCTGGCTGTCTTTGCGCAGTAAAGTATCAATTGGGGAGACCCGGGCTGGCCAGCGACCCCTGCACACCTATTGACAAGAGCCAAGACTTGAAAGTAAAAACACAGTGTCATGGTGTGTGATCCTTTTAACGTCATGTTGGAGTCTGTTGGCTAGTATCTTGTTGAGGATTTTTGCATCTAAGTTCATCGGTGATATTGCTCTCCAGTTTTCTTTTCTTGTAGTATCTTTGTCTGGTTTGGGGATCAGGTGGATGGCTTCGTACAATGAGTTTGGGAGTGTTCTTTCCTCTGCAGTGTTTTGGAAGCGTTTGCAGAGCCATGTGTACTTTAGAGAGACACGGGCTCCCCAGCTGGCACTAGCCACCTATTGACAACAGCCAAGTCTTGATAGTAAAAACACAATGTCCATCCCCAGATGAATGGAAAGTGAAGAGATGGTACACATAGAGCATGGAATACTGCTCAGCCATGAAACAGAATAAAATCCTGCCATTTCCAGCATCTTCGATAGATCCGGAGTACCCTGTACTCAGCATGCAACGTCCAACAGAGAAAGAGAAAATTCCAACGATAGCACGTATAGGTGGCATCTCAAAGTCGATACCAAGAAAGTAGAAAGCACAAACAGAGTCACAGATTTAGGACGCAAGTACAGGGTTTCGAGAGGGCAAAGGCATGCGGAGGTGGGTTGAATGAGGAGGGTGGGATTAACACATGCATTCTAATATGTATAAAGCAGACGATCCACAACCACCTACTACAAAGCACAGGGAGAGGTCGGCACCACCCTGGAGTAAGCTACGTGGGAAGAGAATGCGAAAGAGAATGGATGTGTATATATATACATACACAGAGAACTGAATCAAGGTGCTGCACAGCGAAAGTCAATACAGCATTGTAAATTCACTAGACACGGACAGAAATTAGAAACTCTATAAAAACCAAAATGATCGAGGTCCAGTACGTTCCTCTCAGGCCTCAGAGAGGTGTGCGGGTGTCACTTCCCTGGAGCGTGAGCAGGCTTGGGCACCAAAGTTGGAGTGTGGTCACAGTGAGGCACGTCGGGACGGTGGGGGGGGCGCACCAGAGAATTAACCCCTTTGGACCTGTGGTGCCTGATCCCCTCTGGTCGGCAGCAGTCTCTCTAGATGTAGGTGTGCCCTCCTGCAGCTAAGCCAAGCCCACTGCAGCCAGAGGATGGTGGTCTGACATGCACAACAGCGTTCAAACATCACCTGGTGTCCAGGTCTCCTGCTGGTGGGGTTCCCGCCATTCACCTCCTTCCTTAGAGTCACCCCACTTGCCTCCGACAACAGCCTCATCAGGAGGGGTTTGCAGGGGGTGAGATGAATCGAGAGTGGGAAGGATAAGTGGGAGAAGGAGTGAGACACAAGCCCTTAGGTGTCTGTCCGGACACGTTCCACTCTAATTCATATTCGAAGAACACGCATGTGCGCAAGGTCTGCGTTCCTGGGGAATCCGACCAGCTGTGGGAAAATGCTGCCGCCTTGTGGCCGCGTCCTGTAACTACAACGTTCCAAAGGGAGCTCAGCAGCCCTTCCTGTTCAAAAGGCCAGCGGGGTTGTAATTGACACCCCCGCTGCAAAAATGTCCTGGGGATAGGCACTGGAAAAGAGCCCGAAACAGGATCGACTTGCAACAGGCGGTTTCAAGAGGTAAATTGAATTCACCATGCGTGTTTTGTTTTCCTTTGTGTTGTTTTCTAAGAAAGGCCCAGGAAATATGCTCCACGACCATGCGAATGGGAGAAATGGAAATTGAAACGCCTTTGCGGTTTCACCTGGCAGCTGTTAGGATTGCCAGTGTCAATACGTCTGGAAGCAATACCTTTGGGAGAGGGCCTGGAGAAAAGGGAAGCCTCCTAAGCCACTGGTGGTATTGCACCCTGGTAACAGGCACCACTGAAAACAATCAAGAGATTCCTGCCAAAGAAAAACAAAACCAGAGAGCCGGCCACATGATGTGGCAATCCACCTCCTGGCTGTCTTTGCGCAGTAAAGTATCAATTGGGGAGACCCGGGCTGGCCAGCGACCCCTGCACACCTATTGACAAGAGCCAAGACTTGAAAGTAAAAACACAGTGTCATGGTGTGTGATCCTTTTAACGTCATGTTGGAGTCTGTTGGCTAGTATCTTGTTGAGGATTTTTGCATCTAAGTTCATCGGTGATATTGCTCTCCAGTTTTCTTTTCTTGTAGTATCTTTGTCTGGTTTGGGGATCAGGTGGATGGCTTCGTACAATGAGTTTGGGAGTGTTCTTTCCTCTGCAGTGTTTTGGAAGCGTTTGCAGAGCCATGTGTACTTTAGAGAGACACGGGCTCCCCAGCTGGCACTAGCCACCTATTGACAACAGCCAAGTCTTGATAGTAAAAACACAATGTCCATCCCCAGATGAATGGAAAGTGAAGAGATGGTACACATAGAGCATGGAATACTGCTCAGCCATGAAACAGAATAAAATCCTGCCATTTCCAGCATCTTCGATAGATCCGGAGTACCCTGTACTCAGCATGCAACGTCCAACAGAGAAAGAGAAAATTCCAACGATAGCACGTATAGGTGGCATCTCAAAGTCGATACCAAGAAAGTAGAAAGCACAAACAGAGTCACAGATTTAGAACGCAAGTACAGGGTTTCGAGAGGGCAAAGGCATGCGGAGGTGGGTTGAATGAGGAGGGTGGGATTAACACATGCATTCTAATATGTATAAAGCAGACGATCCACAACCACCTACTACAAAGCACAGGGAGAGGTCGGCACCACCCTGGAGTAAGCTACGTGGGAAGAGAATGCGAAAGAGAATGGATGTGTATATATATACATACACAGAGAACTGAATCAAGGTGCTGCACAGCGAAAGTCAATACAGCATTGTAAATTCACTAGACATGGACAGAAATTAGAAACTCTATAAAAACCAAAATGATCGAGGTCCAGTACGTTCCTCTCAGGCCTCAGAGAGGTGTGCGGGTGTCACTTCCCTGGAGCGTGAGCAGGCCTGGGCACCAAAGTTGGAGTGTGGTCACAGTGAGGCAGGTCGGGGCGGTGGGGGGGGCGCACCAGAGAATTAACCCCTTTGGACCTGTGGTGCCTGATCCCCTCTGGTCGGCAGCAGTCTCTCTAGATGTAGGTGTGCCCTCCTGCAGCTAAGCCAAGCCCACTGCAGCCAGAGGATGGTGGTCCGACATGCACAACAGCGTTCAAACATCACCTGGTGTCCAGATCTCCTGCTGGTGGGGTTCCCGCCATTCACCTCCTTCCTTAGAGTCACCCCACTTGCCTCCGACAACAGCCTCATCAGGAGGGGTTTGCAGGGGGTGAGATGAATCGAGAGTGGGAAGGATAAGTGGGAGAAGGAGTGAGACACAAGCCCTTAGGTGTCTGTCCGGACACGTTCCACTCTAATTCATATTCGAAGAACACACATGTGCGCAAGGTCTGCGTTCCTGGGGAATCCGACCAGCTGTGGGAAAATGCTGCCGCCTTGTGGCCGCGTCCTGTAACTACAACGTTCCAAAGGGAGCTCAGCAGCCCTTCCTGTTCAAAAGGCCAGCGGGGTTGTAATTGACACCCCCGCTGCAAAAATGTCCTGGGGATAGGCACTGGAAAAGAGCCCGAAACAGGATCGACTTGCAACAGGCGGTTTCAAGAGGTAAATTGAATTCACCATGCGTGTTTTGTTTTCCTTTGTGTTGTTTTCTAAGAAAGGCCCAGGAAATATGCTCCACGACCATGCGAATGGGAGAAATGGAAATTGAAACGCCTTTGCGGTTTCACCTGGCAGCTGTTAGGATTGCCAGTGTCAATACGTCTGGAAGCAATACCTTTGGGAGAGGGCCTGGAGAAAAGGGAAGCCTCCTAAGCCACTGGTGGTATTGCACCCTGGTAACAGGCACCACTGAAAACAATCAAGAGATTCCTGCCAAAGAAAAACAAAACCAGAGAGCCGGCCACATGATGTGGCAATCCACCTCCTGGCTGTCTTTGTGCAGTAAAGTATCAATTGGGGAGACCCGGGCTGGCCAGCGACCCCTGCACACCTATTGACAAGAGCCAAGACTTGAAAGTAAAAACACAGTGTCATGGTGTGTGATCCTTTTAACGTCATGTTGGAGTCTGTTGGCTAGTATCTTGTTGAGGATTTTTGCATCTAAGTTCATCGGTGATATTGCTCTCCAGTTTTCTTTTCTTGTAGTATCTTTGTCTGGTTTGGGGATCAGGTGGATGGCTTCGTACAATGAGTTTGGGAGTGTTCTTTCCTCTGCAGTGTTTTGGAAGCGTTTGCAGAGCCATGTGTACTTTAGAGAGACACGGGCTCCCCAGCTGGCACTAGCCACCTATTGACAACAGCCAAGTCTTGATAGTAAAAACACAATGTCCATCCCCAGATGAATGGAAAGTGAAGAGATGGTACACATAGAGCATGGAATACTGCTCAGCCATGAAACAGAATAAAATCCTGCCATTTCCAGCATCTTCGATAGATCCGGAGTACCCTGTACTCAGCATGCAACGTCCAACAGAGAAAGAGAAAATTCCAACGATAGCACGTATAGGTGGCATCTCAAAGTCGATACCAAGAAAGTAGAAAGCACAAACAGAGTCACAGATTTAGAACGCAAGTACAGGGTTTCGAGAGGGCAAAGGCATGCGGAGGTGGGTTGAATGAGGAGGGTGGGATTAACACATGCATTCTAATATGTATAAAGCAGACGATCCACAACCACCTACTACAAAGCACAGGGAGAGGTCGGCACCACCCTGGAGTAAGCTACGTGGGAAGAGAATGCGAAAGAGAATGGATGTGTATATATATACATACACGGAGAACTGAATCAAGGTGCTGCACAGCGAAAGTCAATACAGCATTGTAAATTCACTAGACATGGACAGAAATTAGAAACTCTATAAAAACCAAAATGATCGAGGTCCAGTACGTTCCTCTCAGGCCTCAGAGAGGTGTGCGGGTGTCACTTCCCTGGAGCGTGAGCAGGCTTGGGCACCAAAGTTGGAGTGTGGTCACAGTGAGGCACGTCGGGACGGTGGGGGGGGCGCACCAGAGAATTAACCCCTTTGGACCTGTGGTGCCTGATCCCCTCTGGTCGGCAGCAGTCTCTCTAGATGTAGGTGTGCCCTCCTGCAGCTAAGCCAAGCCCACTGCAGCCAGAGGATGGTGGTCTGACATGCACAACAGCGTTCAAACATCACCTGGTGTCCAGGTCTCCTGCTGGTGGGGTTCCCGCCATTCACCTCCTTCCTTAGAGTCACCCCACTTGCCTCCGACAACAGCCTCATCAGGAGGGGTTTGCAGGGGGTGAGATGAATCGAGAGTGGGAAGGATAAGTGGGAGAAGGAGTGAGACACAAGCCCTTAGGTGTCTGTCCGGACACGTTCCACTCTAATTCATATTCGAAGAACACGCATGTGCGCAAGGTCTGCGTTCCTGGGGAATCCGACCAGCTGTGGGAAAATGCTGCCGCCTTGTGGCCGCGTCCTGTAACTACAACGTTCCAAAGGGAGCTCAGCAGCCCTTCCTGTTCAAAAGGCCAGCGGGGTTGTAATTGACACCCCCGCTGCAAAAATGTCCTGGGGATAGGCACTGGAAAAGAGCCCGAAACAGGATCGACTTGCAACAGGCGGTTTCAAGAGCTAAATTGAATTCACCATGCGTGTTTTGTTTTCCTTTGTGTTGTTTTCTAAGAAAGGCCCAGGAAATATGCTCCACGACCATGCGAATGGGAGAAATGGAAATTGAAACGCCTTTGCGGTTTCACCTGGCAGCTGTTAGGATTGCCAGTGTCAATACGTCTGGAAGCAATACCTTTGGGAGAGGGCCTGGAGAAAAGGGAAGCCTCCTAAGCCACTGGTGGTATTGCACCCTGGTAACAGGCACCACTGAAAACAATCAAGAGATTCCTGCCAAAGAAAAACAAAACCAGAGAGCCGGCCACATGATGTGGCAATCCACCTCCTGGCTGTCTTTGCGCAGTAAAGTATCAATTGGGGAGACCCGGGCTGGCCAGCGACCCCTGCACACCTATTGACAAGAGCCAAGACTTGAAAGTAAAAACACAGTGTCATGGTGTGTGATCCTTTTAACGTCATGTTGGAGTCTGTTGGCTAGTATCTTGTTGAGGATTTTTGCATCTAAGTTCATCGGTGATATTGCTCTCCAGTTTTCTTTTCTTGTAGTATCTTTGTCTGGTTTGGGGATCAGGTGGATGGCTTCGTACAATGAGTTTGGGAGTGTTCTTTCCTCTGCAGTGTTTTGGAAGCGTTTGCAGAGCCATGTGTACTTTAGAGAGACACGGGCTCCCCAGCTGGCACTAGCCACCTATTGACAACAGCCAAGTCTTGATAGTAAAAACACAATGTCCATCCCCAGATGAATGGAAAGTGAAGAGATGGTACACATAGAGCATGGAATACTGCTCAGCCATGAAACAGAATAAAATCCTGCCATTTCCAGCATCTTCGATAGATCCGGAGTACCCTGTACTCAGCATGCAACGTCCAACAGAGAAAGAGAAAATTCCAACGATAGCACGTATAGGTGGCATCTCAAAGTCGATACCAAGAAAGTAGAAAGCACAAACAGAGTCACAGATTTAGGACGCAAGTACAGGGTTTCGAGAGGGCAAAGGCATGCGGAGGTGGGTTGAATGAGGAGGGTGGGATTAACACATGCATTCTAATATGTATAAAGCAGACGATCCACAACCACCTACTACAAAACACAGGGAGAGGTCGGCACCACCCTGGAGTAAGCTACGTGGGAAGAGAATGCGAAAGAGAATGGATGTGTATATATATACATACACAGAGAACTGAATCAAGGTGCTGCACAGCGAAAGTCAATACAGCATTGTAAATTCACTAGACACGGACAGAAATTAGAAACTCTATAAAAACCAAAATGATCGAGGTCCAGTACGTTCCTCTCAGGCCTCAGAGAGGTGTGCGGGTGTCACTTCCCTGGAGCGTGAGCAGGCTTGGGCACCAAAGTTGGAGTGTGGTCACAGTGAGGCACGTCGGGACGGTGGGGGGGGGCGCACCAGAGAATTAACCCCTTTGGACCTGTGGTGCCTGATCCCCTCTGGTCGGCAGCAGTCTCTCTAGATGTAGGTGTGCCCTCCTGCAGCTAAGCCAAGCCCACTGCAGCCAGAGGATGGTGGTCCGACATGCACAACAGCGTTCAAACATCACCTGGTGTCCAGGTCTCCTGCTGGTGGGGTTCCCGCCATTCACCTCCTTCCTTAGAGTCACCCCACTTGCCTCCGACAACAGCCTCATCAGGAGGGGTTTGCAGGGGGTGAGATGAATCGAGAGTGGGAAGGATAAGTGGGAGAAGGAGTGAGACACAAGCCCTTAGGTGTCTGTCCGGACACGTTCCACTCTAATTCATATTCGAAGAACACGCATGTGCGCAAGGTCTGCGTTCCTGGGGAATCCGACCAGCTGTGGGAAAATGCTGCCGCCTTGTGGCCGCGTCCTGTAACTACAACGTTCCAAAGGGAGCTCAGCAGCCCTTCCTGTTCAAAAGGCCAGCGGGGTTGTAATTGACACCCCCGCTGCAAAAATGTCCTGGGGATAGGCACTGGAAAAGAGCCCGAAACAGGATCGACTTGCAACAGGCGGTTTCAAGAGGTAAATTGAATTCACCATGCGTGTTTTGTTTTCCTTTGTGTTGTTTTCTAAGAAAGGCCCAGGAAATATGCTCCACGACCATGCGAATGGGAGAAATGGAAATTGAAACGCCTTTGCGGTTTCACCTGGCAGCTGTTAGGATTGCCAGTGTCAATACGTCTGGAAGCAATACCTTTGGGAGAGGGCCTGGAGAAAAGGGAAGCCTCCTAAGCCACTGGTGGTATTGCACCCTGGTAACAGGCACCACTGAAAACAATCAAGAGATTCCTGCCAAAGAAAAACAAAACCAGAGAGCCGGCCACATGATGTGGCAATCCACCTCCTGGCTGTCTTTGCGCAGTAAAGTATCAATTGGGGAGACCCGGGCTGGCCAGCGACCCCTGCACACCTATTGACAAGAGCCAAGACTTGAAAGTAAAAACACAGTGTCATGGTGTGTGATCCTTTTAACGTCATGTTGGAGTCTGTTGGCTAGTATCTTGTTGAGGATTTTTGCATCTAAGTTCATCGGTGATATTGCTCTCCAGTTTTCTTTTCTTGTAGTATCTTTGTCTGGTTTGGGGATCAGGTGGATGGCTTCGTACAATGAGTTTGGGAGTGTTCTTTCCTCTGCAGTGTTTTGGAAGCGTTTGCAGAGCCATGTGTACTTTAGAGAGACACGGGCTCCCCAGCTGGCACTAGCCACCTATTGACAACAGCCAAGTCTTGATAGTAAAAACACAATGTCCATCCCCAGATGAATGGAAAGTGAAGAGATGGTACACATAGAGCATGGAATACTGCTCAGCCATGAAACAGAATAAAATCCTGCCATTTCCAGCATCTTCGATAGATCCGGAGTACCCTGTACTCAGCATGCAACGTCCAACAGAGAAAGAGAAAATTCCAACGATAGCACGTATAGGTGGCATCTCAAAGTCGATACCAAGAAAGTAGAAAGCACAAACAGAGTCACAGATTTAGAACGCAAGTACAGGGTTTCGAGAGGGCAAAGGCATGCGGAGGTGGGTTGAATGAGGAGGGTGGGATTAACACATGCATTCTAATATGTATAAAGCAGACGATCCACAACCACCTACTACAAAGCACAGGGAGAGGTCGGCACCACCTTGGAGTAAGCTACGTGGGAAGAGAATGCGAAAGAGAATGGATGTGTATATATATACATACACAGAGAACTGAATCAAGGTGCTGCACAGCGAAAGTCAATACAGCATTGTAAATTCACTAGACACGGACAGAAATTAGAAACTCTATAAAAACCAAAATGATCGAGGTCCAGTACGTTCCTCTCAGGCCTCAGAGAGGTGTGCGGGTGTCACTTCCCTGGAGCGTGAGCAGGCTTGGGCACCAAAGTTGGAGTGTGGTCACAGTGAGGCACGTCGGGACGGTGGGGGGGGGCGCACCAGAGAATTAACCCCTTTGGACCTGTGGTGCCTGATCCCCTCTGGTCGGCAGCAGTCTCTCTAGATGTAGGTGTGCCCTCCTGCAGCTAAGCCAAGCCCACTGCAGCCAGAGGATGGTGGTCTGACATGCACAACAGCGTTCAAACATCACCTGGTGTCCAGGTCTCCTGCTGGTGGGGTTCCCGCCATTCACCTCCTTCCTTAGAGTCACCCCACTTGCCTCCGACAACAGCCTCATCAGGAGGGGTTTGCAGGGGGTGAGATGAATCGAGAGTGGGAAGGATAAGTGGGAGAAGGAGTGAGACACAAGCCCTTAGGTGTCTGTCCGGACACGTTCCACTCTAATTCATATTCGAAGAACACGCATGTGCGCAAGGTCTGCGTTCCTGGGGAATCCGACCAGCTGTGGGAAAATGCTGCCGCCTTGTGGCCGCGTCCTGTAACTACAACGTTCCAAAGGGAGCTCAGCAGCCCTTCCTGTTCAAAAGGCCAGTGGGGTTGTAATTGACACCCCCGCTGCAAAAATGTCCTGGGGATAGGCACTGGAAAAGAGCCCGAAACAGGATCGACTTGCAACAGGCGGTTTCAAGAGGTAAATTGAATTCACCATGCGTGTTTTGTTTTCCTTTGTGTTGTTTTCTAAGAAAGGCCCAGGAAATATGCTCCACGACCATGCGAATGGGAGAAATGGAAATTGAAACGCCTTTGCGGTTTCACCTGGCAGCTGTTAGGATTGCCAGTGTCAATACGTCTGGAAGCAATACCTTTGGGAGAGGGCCTGGAGAAAAGGGAAGCCTCCTAAGCCACTGGTGGTATTGCACCCTGGTAACAGGCACCACTGAAAACAATCAAGAGATTCCTGCCAAAGAAAAACAAAACCAGAGAGCCGGCCACATGATGTGGCAATCCACCTCCTGGCTGTCTTTGCGCAGTAAAGTATCAATTGGGGAGACCCGGGCTGGCCAGCGACCCCTGCACACCTATTGACAAGAGCCAAGACTTGAAAGTAAAAACACAGTGTCATGGTGTGTGATCCTTTTAACGTCATGTTGGAGTCTGTTGGCTAGTATCTTGTTGAGGATTTTTGCATCTAAGTTCATCGGTGATATTGCTCTCCAGTTTTCTTTTCTTGTAGTATCTTTGTCTGGTTTGGGGATCAGGTGGATGGCTTTGTACAATGAGTTTGGGAGTGTTCTTTCCTCTGCAGTGTTTTGGAAGCGTTTGCAGAGCCATGTGTACTTTAGAGAGACACGGGCTCCCCAGCTGGCACTAGCCACCTATTGACAACAGCCAAGTCTTGATAGTAAAAACACAATGTCCATCCCCAGATGAATGGAAAGTGAAGAGATGGTACACATAGAGCATGGAATACTGCTCAGCCATGAAACAGAATAAAATCCTGCCATTTCCAGCATCTTCGATAGATCCGGAGTACCCTGTACTCAGCATGCAACGTCCAACAGAGAAAGAGAAAATTCCAACGATAGCACGTATAGGTGGCATCTCAAAGTCGATACCAAGAAAGTAGAAAGCACAAACAGAGTCACAGATTTAGGACGCAAGTACAGGGTTTCGAGAGGGCAAAGGCATGCGGAGGTGGGTTGAATGAGGAGGGTGGGATTAACACATGCATTCTAATATGTATAAAGCAGACGATCCACAACCACCTACTACAAAGCACAGGGAGAGGTCGGCACCACCCTGGAGTAAGCTACGTGGGAAGAGAATGCGAAAGAGAATGGATGTGTATATATATACATACACAGAGAACTGAATCAAGGTGCTGCACAGCGAAAGTCAATACAGCATTGTAAATTCACTAGACACGGACAGAAATTAGAAACTCTATAAAAACCAAAATGATCGAGGTCCAGTACGTTCCTCTCAGGCCTCAGAGAGGTGTGCGGGTGTCACTTCCCTGGAGCGTGAGCAGGCTTGGGCACCAAAGTTGGAGTGTGGTCACAGTGAGGCACGTCGGGACGGTGGGGGGGGGCGCACCAGAGAATTAACCCCTTTGGACCTGTGGTGCCTGATCCCCTCTGGTCGGCAGCAGTCTCTCTAGATGTAGGTGTGCCCTCCTGCAGCTAAGCCAAGCCCACTGCAGCCAGAGGATGGTGGTCCGACATGCACAACAGCGTTCAAACATCACCTGGTGTCCAGGTCTCCTGCTGGTGGGGTTCCCGCCATTCACCTCCTTCCTTAGAGTCACCCCACTTGCCTCCGACAACAGCCTCATCAGGAGGGGTTTGCAGGGGGTGAGATGAATCGAGAGTGGGAAGGATAAGTGGGAGAAGGAGTGAGACACAAGCCCTTAGGTGTCTGTCCGGACACGTTCCACTCTAATTCATATTCGAAGAACACGCATGTGCGCAAGGTCTGCGTTCCTGGGGAATCCGACCAGCTGTGGGAAAATGCTGCCGCCTTGTGGCCGCGTCCTGTAACTACAACGTTCCAAAGGGAGCTCAGCAGCCCTTCCTGTTCAAAAGGCCAGCGGGGTTGTAATTGACACCCCCGCTGCAAAAATGTCCTGGGGATAGGCACTGGAAAAGAGCCCGAAACAGGATCGACTTGCAACAGGCGGTTTCAAGAGGTAAATTGAATTCACCATGCGTGTTTTGTTTTCCTTTGTGTTGTTTTCTAAGAAAGGCCCAGGAAATATGCTCCACGACCATGCGAATGGGAGAAATGGAAATTGAAACGCCTTTGCGGTTTCACCTGGCAGCTGTTAGGATTGCCAGTGTCAATACGTCTGGAAGCAATACCTTTGGGAGAGGGCCTGGAGAAAAGGGAAGCCTCCTAAGCCACTGGTGGTATTGCACCCTGGTAACAGGCACCACTGAAAACAATCAAGAGATTCCTGCCAAAGAAAAACAAAACCAGAGAGCCGGCCACATGATGTGGCAATCCACCTCCTGGCTGTCTTTGCGCAGTAAAGTATCAATTGGGGAGACCCGGGCTGGCCAGCGACCCCTGCACACCTATTGACAAGAGCCAAGACTTGAAAGTAAAAACACAGTGTCATGGTGTGTGATCCTTTTAACGTCATGTTGGAGTCTGTTGGCTAGTATCTTGTTGAGGATTTTTGCATCTAAGTTCATCGGTGATATTGCTCTCCAGTTTTCTTTTCTTGTAGTATCTTTGTCTGGTTTGGGGATCAGGTGGATGGCTTTGTACAATGAGTTTGGGAGTGTTCTTTCCTCTGCAGTGTTTTGGAAGCGTTTGCAGAGCCATGTGTACTTTAGAGAGACACGGGCTCCCCAGCTGGCACTAGCCACCTATTGACAACAGCCAAGTCTTGATAGTAAAAACACAATGTCCATCCCCAGATGAATGGAAAGTGAAGAGATGGTACACATAGAGCATGGAATACTGCTCAGCCATGAAACAGAATAAAATCCTGCCATTTCCAGCATCTTCGATAGATCCGGAGTACCCTGTACTCAGCATGCAACGTCCAACAGAGAAAGAGAAAATTCCAACGATAGCACGTATAGGTGGCATCTCAAAGTCGATACCAAGAAAGTAGAAAGCACAAACAGAGTCACAGATTTAGAACGCAAGTACAGGGTTTCGAGAGGGCAAAGGCATGCGGAGGTGGGTTGAATGAGGAGGGTGGGATTAACACATGCATTCTAATATGTATAAAGCAGACGATCCACAACCACCTACTACAAAGCACAGGGAGAGGTCGGCACCACCTTGGAGTAAGCTACGTGGGAAGAGAATGCGAAAGAGAATGGATGTGTATATATATACATACACAGAGAACTGAATCAAGGTGCTGCACAGCGAAAGTCAATACAGCATTGTAAATTCACTAGACACGGACAGAAATTAGAAACTCTATAAAAACCAAAATGATCGAGGTCCAGTACGTTCCTCTCAGGCCTCAGAGAGGTGTGCGGGTGTCACTTCCCTGGAGCGTGAGCAGGCTTGGGCACCAAAGTTGGAGTGTGGTCACAGTGAGGCAGGTCGGGGCGGTGGGGGGGGCGCACCAGAGAATTAACCCCTTTGGACCTGTGGTGCCTGATCCCCTCTGGTTGGCAGCAGTCTCTCTAGATGTAGGTGTGCCCTCCTGCAGCTAAGCCAAGCCCACTGCAGCCAGAGGATGGTGGTCTGACATGCACAACAGCGTTCAAACATCACCTGGTGTCCAGGTCTCCTGCTGGTGGGGTTCCCGCCATTCACCTCCTTCCTTAGAGTCACCCCACTTGCCTCCGACAACAGCCTCATCAGGAGGGGTTTGCAGGGGGTGAGATGAATCGAGAGTGGGAAGGATAAGTGGGAGAAGGAGTGAGACACAAGCCCTTAGGTTTCTGTCCGGACACGTTCCACTCTAATTCATATTCGAAGAACACGCATGTGCGCAAGGTCTGCGTTCCTGGGGAATCCGACCAGCTGTGGGAAAATGCTGCCGCCTTGTGGCCGCGTCCTGTAACTACAACGTTCCAAAGGGAGCTCAGCAGCCCTTCCTGTTCAAAAGGCCAGCGGGGTTGTAATTGACACCCCCGCTGCAAAAATGTCCTGGGGATAGGCACTGGAAAAGAGCCCGAAACAGGATCGACTTGCAACAGGCGGTTTCAAGAGGTAAATTGAATTCACCATGCGTGTTTTGTTTTCCTTTGTGTTGTTTTCTAAGAAAGGCCCAGGAAATATGCTCCACAACCATGCGAATGGGAGAAATGGAAATTGAAACGCCTTTGCGGTTTCACCTGGCAGCTGTTAGGATTGCCAGTGTCAATACGTCTGGAAGCAATACCTTTGGGAGAGGGCCTGGAGAAAAGGGAAGCCTCCTAAGCCACTGGTGGTATTGCACCCTGGTAACAGGCACCACTGAAAACAATCAAGAGATTCCTGCCAAAGAAAAACAAAACCAGAGAGCCGGCCACATGATGTGGCAATCCACCTCCTGGCTGTCTTTGCGCAGTAAAGTATCAATTGGGGAGACCCGGGCTGGCCAGCGACCCCTGCACACCTATTGACAAGAGCCAAGACTTGAAAGTAAAAACACAGTGTCATGGTGTGTGATCCTTTTAACGTCATGTTGGAGTCTGTTGGCTAGTATCTTGTTGAGGATTTTTGCATCTAAGTTCATCGGTGATATTGCTCTCCAGTTTTCTTTTCTTGTAGTATCTTTGTCTGGTTTGGGGATCAGGTGGATGGCTTCGTACAATGAGTTTGGGAGTGTTCTTTCCTCTGCAGTGTTTTGGAAGCGTTTGCAGAGCCATGTGTACTTTAGAGAGACACGGGCTCCCCAGCTGGCACTAGCCACCTATTGACAACAGCCAAGTCTTGATAGTAAAAACACAATGTCCATCCCCAGATGAATGGAAAGTGAAGAGATGGTACACATAGAGCATGGAATACTGCTCAGCCATGAAACAGAATAAAATCCTGCCATTTCCAGCATCTTCGATAGATCCGGAGTACCCTGTACTCAGCATGCAACGTCCAACAGAGAAAGAGAAAATTCCAACGATAGCACGTATAGGTGGCATCTCAAAGTCGATACCAAGAAAGTAGAAAGCACAAACAGAGTCACAGATTTAGAACGCAAGTACAGGGTTTCGAGAGGGCAAAGGCATGCGGAGGTGGGTTGAATGAGGAGGGTGGGATTAACACATGCATTCTAATATGTATAAAGCAGACGATCCACAACCACCTACTACAAAGCACAGGGAGAGGTCGGCACCACCCTGGAGTAAGCTACGTGGGAAGAGAATGCGAAAGAGAATGGATGTGTATATATATACATACACGGAGAACTGAATCAAGGTGCTGCACAGCGAAAGTCAATACAGCATTGTAAATTCACTAGACACGGACAGAAATTAGAAACTCTATAAAAACCAAAATGATCGAGGTCCAGTACGTTCCTCTCAGGCCTCAGAGAGGTGTGCGGGTGTCACTTCCCTGGAGCGTGAGCAGGCTTGGGCACCAAAGTTGGAGTGTGGTCACAGTGAGGCAGGTCGGGGCGGTGGGGGGGGCGCACCAGAGAATTAACCCCTTTGGACCTGTGGTGCCTGATCCCCTCTGGTCGGCAGCAGTCTCTCTAGATGTAGGTGTGCCCTCCTGCAGCTAAGCCAAGCCCACTGCAGCCAGAGGATGGTGGTCCGACATGCACAACAGCGTTCAAACATCACCTGGTGTCCAGGTCTCCTGCTGGTGGGGTTCCCGCCATTCACCTCCTTCCTTAGAGTCACCCCACTTGCCTCCGACAACAGCCTCATCAGGAGGGGTTTGCAGGGGGTGAGATGAATCGAGAGTGGGAAGGATAAGTGGGAGAAGGAGTGAGACACAAGCCCTTAGGTGTCTGTCCGGACACGTTCCACTCTAATTCATATTCGAAGAACACGCATGTGCGCAAGGTCTGCGTTCCTGGGGAATCCGACCAGCTGTGGGAAAATGCTGCCGCCTTGTGGCCGCGTCCTGTAACTACAACGTTCCAAAGGGAGCTCAGCAGCCCTTCCTGTTCAAAAGGCCAGCGGGGTTGTAATTGACACCCCCGCTGCAAAAATGTCCTGGGGATAGGCACTGGAAAAGAGCCCGAAACAGGATCGACTTGCAACAGGCGGTTTCAAGAGCTAAATTGAATTCACCATGCGTGTTTTGTTTTCCTTTGTGTTGTTTTCTAAGAAAGGCCCAGGAAATATGCTCCACGACCATGCGAATGGGAGAAATGGAAATTGAAACGCCTTTGCGGTTTCACCTGGCAGCTGTTAGGATTGCCAGTGTCAATACGTCTGGAAGCAATACCTTTGGGAGAGGGCCTGGAGAAAAGGGAAGCCTCCTAAGCCACTGGTGGTATTGCACCCTGGTAACAGGCACCACTGAAAACAATCAAGAGATTCCTGCCAAAGAAAAACAAAACCAGAGAGCCGGCCACATGATGTGGCAATCCACCTCCTGGCTGTCTTTGCGCAGTAAAGTATCAATTGGGGAGACCCGGGCTGGCCAGCGACCCCTGCACACCTATTGACAAGAGCCAAGACTTGAAAGTAAAAACACAGTGTCATGGTGTGTGATCCTTTTAACATCATGTTGGAGTCTGTTGGCTAGTATCTTGTTGAGGATTTTTGCATCTAAGTTCATCGGTGATATTGCTCTCCAGTTTTCTTTTCTTGTAGTATCTTTGTCTGGTTTGGGGATCAGGTGGATGGCTTCGTACAATGAGTTTGGGAGTGTTCTTTCCTCTGCAGTGTTTTGGAAGCGTTTGCAGAGCCATGTGTACTTTAGAGAGACACGGGCTCCCCAGCTGGCACTAGCCACCTATTGACAACAGCCAAGTCTTGATAGTAAAAACACAATGTCCATCCCCAGATGAATGGAAAGTGAAGAGATGGTACACATAGAGCATGGAATACTGCTCAGCCATGAAACAGAATAAAATCCTGCCATTTCCAGCATCTTCGATAGATCCGGAGTACCCTGTACTCAGCATGCAACGTCCAACAGAGAAAGAGAAAATTCCAACGATAGCACGTATAGGTGGCATCTCAAAGTCGATACCAAGAAAGTAGAAAGCACAAACAGAGTCACAGATTTAGAACGCAAGTACAGGGTTTCGAGAGGGCAAAGGCATGCGGAGGTGGGTTGAATGAGGAGGGTGGGATTAACACATGCATTCTAATATGTATAAAGCAGACGATCCACAACCACCTACTACAAAGCACAGGGAGAGGTCGGCACCACCCTGGAGTAAGCTACGTGGGAAGAGAATGCGAAAAAGAATGGATGTGTATATATATACATACACAGAGAACTGAATCAAGGTGCTGCACAGCGAAAGTCAATACAGCATTGTAAATTCACTAGACACGGACAGAAATTAGAAACTCTATAAAAACCAAAATGATCGAGGTCCAGTACGTTCCTCTCAGGCCTCAGAGAGGTGTGCGGGTGTCACTTCCCTGGAGCGTGAGCAGGCTTGGGCACCAAAGTTGGAGTGTGGTCACAGTGAGGCAGGTCGGGGCGGTGGGGGGGGGCGCACCAGAGAATTAACCCCTTTGGACCTGTGGTGCCTGATCCCTTCTGGTCGGCAGCAGTCTCTCTAGATGTAGGTGTGCCCTCCTGCAGCTAAGCCAAGCCCACTGCAGCCAGAGGATGGTGGTCCGACATGCACAACAGCGTTCAAACATCACCTGGTGTCCAGGTCTCCTGCTGGTGGGGTTCCCGCCATTCACCTCCTTCCTTAGAGTCACCCCACTTGCCTCCGACAACACCCTCATCAGGAGGGGTTTGCAGGGGGTGAGATGAATCGAGAGTGGGAAGGATAAGTGGGAGAAGGAGTGAGACACAAGCCCTTAGGTGTCTGTCCGGACACGTTCCACTCTAATTCATATTCGAAGAACACGCATGTGTGCAAGGTCTGCGTTCCTGGGGAATCCGACCAGCTGTGGGAAAATGCTGCCGCCTTGTGGCCGCGTCCTGTAACTACAACGTTCCAAAGGGAGCTCAGCAGCCCTTCCTGTTCAAAAGGCCAGCGGGGTTGTAATTGACACCCCCGCTGCAAAAATGTCCTGGGGATAGGCACTGGAAAAGAGCCCGAAACAGGATCGACTTGCAACAGGCGGTTTCAAGAGCTAAATTGAATTCACCATGCGTGTTTTGTTTTCCTTTGTGTTGTTTTCTAAGAAAGGCCCAGGAAATATGCTCCACGACCATGCGAATGGGAGAAATGGAAATTGAAACGCCTTTGCGGTTTCACCTGGCAGCTGTTAGGATTGCCAGTGTCAATACGTCTGGAAGCAATACCTTTGGGAGAGGGCCTGGAGAAAAGGGAAGCCTCCTAAGCCACTGGTGGTATTGCACCCTGGTAACAGGCACCACTGAAAACAATCAAGAGATTCCTGCCAAAGAAAAACAAAACCAGAGAGCCGGCCACATGATGTGGCAATCCACCTCCTGGCTGTCTTTGTGCAGTAAAGTATCAATTGGGGAGACCCGGGCTGGCCAGCGACCCCTGCACACCTATTGACAAGAGCCAAGACTTGAAAGTAAAAACACAGTGTCATGGTGTGTGATCCTTTTAACGTCATGTTGGAGTCTGTTGGCTAGTATCTTGTTGAGGATTTTTGCATCTAAGTTCATCGGTGATATTGCTCTCCAGTTTTCTTTTCTTGTAGTATCTTTGTCTGGTTTGGGGATCAGGTGGATGGCTTCGTACAATGAGTTTGGGAGTGTTCTTTCCTCTGCAGTGTTTTGGAAGCGTTTGCAGAGCCATGTGTACTTTAGAGAGACACGGGCTCCCCAGCTGGCACTAGCCACCTATTGACAACAGCCAAGTCTTGATAGTAAAAACACAATGTCCATCCCCAGATGAATGGAAAGTGAAGAGATGGTACACATAGAGCATGGAATACTGCTCAGCCATGAAACAGAATAAAATCCTGCCATTTCCAGCATCTTCGATAGATCCGGAGTACCCTGTACTCAGCATGCAACGTCCAACAGAGAAAGAGAAAATTCCAACGATAGCACGTATAGGTGGCATCTCAAAGTCGATACCAAGAAAGTAGAAAGCACAAACAGAGTCACAGATTTAGAACGCAAGTACAGGGTTTCGAGAGGGCAAAGGCATGCGGAGGTGGGTTGAATGAGGAGGGTGGGATTAACACATGCATTCTAATATGTATAAAGCAGACGATCCACAACCACCTACTACAAAGCACAGGGAGAGGTCGGCACCACCCTGGAGTAAGCTACGTGGGAAGAGAATGCGAAAAAGAATGGATGTGTATATATATACATACACAGAGAACTGAATCAAGGTGCTGCACAGCGAAAGTCAATACAGCATTGTAAATTCACTAGACACGGACAGAAATTAGAAACTCTATAAAAACCAAAATGATCGAGGTCCAGTACGTTCCTCTCAGGCCTCAGAGAGGTGTGCGGGTGTCACTTCCCTGGAGCGTGAGCAGGCTTGGGCACCAAAGTTGGAGTGTGGTCACAGTGAGGCAGGTCGGGGCGGTGGGGGGGGCGCACCAGAGAATTAACCCCTTTGGACCTGTGGTGCCTGATCCCTTCTGGTCGGCAGCAGTCTCTCTAGATGTAGGTGTGCCCTCCTGCAGCTAAGCCAAGCCCACTGCAGCCAGAGGATGGTGGTCCGACATGCACAACAGCGTTCAAACATCACCTGGTGTCCAGGTCTCCTGCTGGTGGGGTTCCCGCCATTCACCTCCTTCCTTAGAGTCACCCCACTTGCCTCCGACAACACCCTCATCAGGAGGGGTTTGCAGGGGGTGAGATGAATCGAGAGTGGGAAGGATAAGTGGGAGAAGGAGTGAGACACAAGCCCTTAGGTGTCTGTCCGGACACGTTCCACTCTAATTCATATTCGAAGAACACGCATGTGTGCAAGGTCTGCGTTCCTGGGGAATCCGACCAGCTGTGGGAAAATGCTGCCGCCTTGTGGCCGCGTCCTGTAACTACAACGTTCCAAAGGGAGCTCAGCAGCCCTTCCTGTTCAAAAGGCCAGCGGGGTTGTAATTGACACCCCCGCTGCAAAAATGTCCTGGGGATAGGCACTGGAAAAGAGCCCGAAACAGGATCGACTTGCAACAGGCGGTTTCAAGAGCTAAATTGAATTCACCATGCGTGTTTTGTTTTCCTTTGTGTTGTTTTCTAAGAAAGGCCCAGGAAATATGCTCCACGACCATGCGAATGGGAGAAATGGAAATTGAAACGCCTTTGCGGTTTCACCTGGCAGCTGTTAGGATTGCCAGTGTCAATACGTCTGGAAGCAATACCTTTGGGAGAGGGCCTGGAGAAAAGGGAAGCCTCCTAAGCCACTGGTGGTATTGCACCCTGGTAACAGGCACCACTGAAAACAATCAAGAGATTCCTGCCAAAGAAAAACAAAACCAGAGAGCCGGCCACATGATGTGGCAATCCACCTCCTGGCTGTCTTTGCGCAGTAAAGTATCAATTGGGGAGACCCGGGCTGGCCAGCGACCCCTGCACACCTATTGACAAGAGCCAAGACTTGAAAGTAAAAACACAGTGTCATGGTGTGTGATCCTTTTAACATCATGTTGGAGTCTGTTGGCTAGTATCTTGTTGAGGATTTTTGCATCTAAGTTCATCGGTGATATTGCTCTCCAGTTTTCTTTTCTTGTAGTATCTTTGTCTGGTTTGGGGATCAGGTGGATGGCTTCGTACAATGAGTTTGGGAGTGTTCTTTCCTCTGCAGTGTTTTGGAAGCGTTTGCAGAGCCATGTGTACTTTAGAGAGACACGGGCTCCCCAGCTGGCACTAGCCACCTATTGACAACAGCCAAGTCTTGATAGTAAAAACACAATGTCCATCCCCAGATGAATGGAAAGTGAAGAGATGGTACACATAGAGCATGGAATACTGCTCAGCCATGAAACAGAATAAAATCCTGCCATTTCCAGCATCTTCGATAGATCCGGAGTACCCTGTACTCAGCATGCAACGTCCAACAGAGAAAGAGAAAATTCCAACGATAGCACGTATAGGTGGCATCTCAAAGTCGATACCAAGAAAGTAGAAAGCACAAACAGAGTCACAGATTTAGAACGCAAGTACAGGGTTTCGAGAGGGCAAAGGCATGCGGAGGTGGGTTGAATGAGGAGGGTGGGATTAACACATGCATTCTAATATGTATAAAGCAGACGATCCACAACCACCTACTACAAAGCACAGGGAGAGGTCGGCACCACCCTGGAGTAAGCTACGTGGGAAGAGAATGCGAAAGAGAATGGATGTGTATATATATACATACACAGAGAACTGAATCAAGGTGCTGCACAGCGAAAGTCAATACAGCATTGTAAATTCACTAGACACGGACAGAAATTAGAAACTCTATAAAAACCAAAATGATCGAGGTCCAGTACGTTCCTCTCAGGCCTCAGAGAGGTGTGCGGGTGTCACTTCCCTGGAGCGTGAGCAGGCTTGGGCACCAAAGTTGGAGTGTGGTCACAGTGAGGCAGGTCGGGGCGGTGGGGGGGGCGCACCAGAGAATTAACCCCTTTGGACCTGTGGTGCCTGATCCCCTCTGGTTGGCAGCAGTCTCTCTAGATGTAGGTGTGCCCTCCTGCAGCTAAGCCAAGCCCACTGCAGCCAGAGGATGGTGGTCTGACATGCACAACAGCGTTCAAACATCACCTGGTGTCCAGGTCTCCTGCTGGTGGGGTTCCCGCCATTCACCTCCTTCCTTAGAGTCACCCCACTTGCCTCCGACAACAGCCTCATCAGGAGGGGTTTGCAGGGGGTGAGATGAATCGAGAGTGGGAAGGATAAGTGGGAGAAGGAGTGAGACACAAGCCCTTAGGTGTCTGTCCGGACACGTTCCACTCTAATTCATATTCGAAGAACATGCATGTGCGCAAGGTCTGCGTTCCTGGGGAATCCGACCAGCTGTGGGAAAATGCTGCCGCCTTGTGGCCGCGTCCTGTAACTACAACGTTCCAAAGGGAGCTCAGCAGCCCTTCCTGTTCAAAAGGCCAGCGGGGTTGTAATTGACACCCCCGCTGCAAAAATGTCCTGGGGATAGGCACTGGAAAAGAGCCCGAAACAGGATCGACTTGCAACAGGCGGTTTCAAGAGGTAAATTGAATTCACCATGCGTGTTTTGTTTTCCTTTGTGTTGTTTTCTAAGAAAGGCCCAGGAAATATGCTCCACGACCATGCGAATGGGAGAAATGGAAATTGAAACGCCTTTGCGGTTTCACCTGGCAGCTGTTAGGATTGCCAGTGTCAATACGTCTGGAAGCAATACCTTTGGGAGAGGGCCTGGAGAAAAGGGAAGCCTCCTAAGCCACTGGTGGTATTGCACCCTGGTAACAGGCACCACTGAAAACAATCAAGAGATTCCTGCCAAAGAAAAACAAAACCAGAGAGCCGGCCACATGATGTGGCAATCCACCTCCTGGCTGTCTTTGCGCAGTAAAGTATCAATTGGGGAGACCCGGGCTGGCCAGCGACCCCTGCACACCTATTGACAAGAGCCAAGACTTGAAAGTAAAAACACAGTGTCATGGTGTGTGATCCTTTTAACGTCATGTTGGAGTCTGTTGGCTAGTATCTTGTTGAGGATTTTTGCATCTAAGTTCATCGGTGATATTGCTCTCCAGTTTTCTTTTCTTGTAGTATCTTTGTCTGGTTTGGGGATCAGGTGGATGGCTTCGTACAATGAGTTTGGGAGTGTTCTTTCCTCTGCAGTGTTTTGGAAGCGTTTGCAGAGCCATGTGTACTTTAGAGAGACACGGGCTCCCCAGCTGGCACTAGCCACCTATTGACAACAGCCAAGTCTTGATAGTAAAAACACAATGTCCATCCCCAGATGAATGGAAAGTGAAGAGATGGTACACATAGAGCATGGAATACTGCTCAGCCATGAAACAGAATAAAATCCTGCCATTTCCAGCATCTTCGATAGATCCGGAGTACCCTGTACTCAGCATGCAACGTCCAACAGAGAAAGAGAAAATTCCAACGATAGCACGTATAGGTGGCATCTCAAAGTCGATACCAAGAAAGTAGAAAGCACAAACAGAGTCACAGATTTAGAACGCAAGTACAGGGTTTCGAGAGGGCAAAGGCATGCGGAGGTGGGTTGAATGAGGAGGGTGGGATTAACACATGCATTCTAATATGTATAAAGCAGACGATCCACAACCACCTACTACAAAGCACAGGGAGAGGTCGGCACCACCCTGGAGTAAGCTACGTGGGAAGAGAATGCGAAAGAGAATGGATGTGTATATATATACATACACGGAGAACTGAATCAAGGTGCTGCACAGCGAAAGTCAATACAGCATTGTAAATTCACTAGACACGGACAGAAATTAGAAACTCTATAAAAACCAAAATGATCGAGGTCCAGTACGTTCCTCTCAGGCCTCAGAGAGGTGTGCGGGTGTCACTTCCCTGGAGCGTGAGCAGGCTTGGGCACCAAAGTTGGAGTGTGGTCACAGTGAGGCAGGTCGGGGCGGTGGGGGGGGCGCACCAGAGAATTAACCCCTTTGGACCTGTGGTGCCTGATCCCCTCTGGTCGGCAGCAGTCTCTCTAGATGTAGGTGTGCCCTCCTGCAGCTAAGCCAAGCCCACTGCAGCCAGAGGATGGTGGTCCGACATGCACAACAGCGTTCAAACATCACCTGGTGTCCAGGTCTCCTGCTGGTGGGGTTCCCGCCATTCACCTCCTTCCTTAGAGTCACCCCACTTGCCTCCGACAACAGCCTCATCAGGAGGGGTTTGCAGGGGGTGAGATGAATCGAGAGTGGGAAGGATAAGTGAGAGAAGGAGTGAGACACAAGCCCTTAGGTGTCTGTCCGGACACGTTCCACTCTAATTCATATTCGAAGAACACGCATGTGCGCAAGGTCTGCGTTCCTGGGGAATCCGACCAGCTGTGGGAAAATGCTGCCGCCTTGTGGCCGCGTCCTGTAACTACAACGTTCCAAAGGGAGCTCAGCAGCCCTTCCTGTTCAAAAGGCCAGCGGGGTTGTAATTGACACCCCCGCTGCAAAAATGTCCTGGGGATAGGCACTGGAAAAGAGCCCGAAACAGGATCGACTTGCAACAGGCGGTTTCAAGAGGTAAATTGAATTCACCATGCGTGTTTTGTTTTCCTTTGTGTTGTTTTCTAAGAAAGGCCCAGGAAATATGCTCCACGACCATGCGAATGGGAGAAATGGAAATTGAAACGCCTTTGCGGTTTCACCTGGCAGCTGTTAGGATTGCCAGTGTCAATACGTCTGGAAGCAATACCTTTGGGAGAGGGCCTGGAGAAAAGGGAAGCCTCCTAAGCCACTGGTGGTATTGCACCCTGGTAACAGGCACCACTGAAAACAATCAAGAGATTCCTGCCAAAGAAAAACAAAACCAGAGAGCCGGCCACATGATGTGGCAATCCACCTCCTGGCTGTCTTTGCGCAGTAAAGTATCAATTGGGGAGACCCGGGCTGGCCAGCGACCCCTGCACACCTATTGACAAGAGCCAAGACTTGAAAGTAAAAACACAGTGTCATGGTGTGTGATCCTTTTAACATCATGTTGGAGTCTGTTGGCTAGTATCTTGTTGAGGATTTTTGCATCTAAGTTCATCGGTGATATTGCTCTCCAGTTTTCTTTTCTTGTAGTATCTTTGTCTGGTTTGGGGATCAGGTGGATGGCTTCATACAATGAGTTTGGGAGTGTTCTTTCCTCTGCAGTGTTTTGGAAGCGTTTGCAGAGCCATGTGTACTTTAGAGAGACACGGGCTCCCCAGCTGGCACTAGCCACCTATTGACAACAGCCAAGTCTTGATAGTAAAAACACAATGTCCATCCCCAGATGAATGGAAAGTGAAGAGATGGTACACATAGAGCATGGAATACTGCTCAGCCATGAAACAGAATAAAATCCTGCCATTTCCAGCATCTTCGATAGATCCGGAGTACCCTGTACTCAGCATGCAACGTCCAACAGAGAAAGAGAAAATTCCAACGATAGCACGTATAGGTGGCATCTCAAAGTCGATACCAAGAAAGTAGAAAGCACAAACAGAGTCACAGATTTAGAACGCAAGTACAGGGTTTCGAGAGGGCAAAGGCATGCGGAGGTGGGTTGAATGAGGAGGGTGGGATTAACACATGCATTCTAATATGTATAAAGCAGACGATCCACAACCACCTACTACAAAGCACAGGGAGAGGTCGGCACCACCCTGGAGTAAGCTACGTGGGAAGAGAATGCGAAAGAGAATGGATGTGTATATATATACATACACAGAGAACTGAATCAAGGTGCTGCACAGCGAAAGTCAATACAGCATTGTAAATTCACTAGACATGGACAGAAATTAGAAACTCTATAAAAACCAAAATGATCGAGGTCCAGTACGTTCCTCTCAGGCCTCAGAGAGGTGTGCGGGTGTCACTTCCCTGGAGCGTGAGCAGGCTTGGGCACCAAAGTTGGAGTGTGGTCACAGTGAGGCAGGTCGGGGCGGTGGGGGGGGCGCACCAGAGAATTAACCCCTTTGGACCTGTGGTGCCTGATCCCCTCTGGTCGGCAGCAGTCTCTCTAGATGTAGGTGTGCCCTCCTGCAGCTAAGCCAAGCCCACTGCAGCCAGAGGATGGTGGTCCGACATGCACAACAGCGTTCAAACATCACCTGGTGTCCAGGTCTCCTGCTGGTGGGGTTCCCGCCATTCACCTCCTTCCTTAGAGTCACCCCACTTGCCTCCGACAACAGCCTCATCAGGAGTGGATTGCAGGGGGTGAGATGAATCGAGAGTGGGAAGGATAAGTGGGAGAAGGAGTGAGACACAAGCCCTTAGGTGTCTGTCCGGACACGTTCCACTCTAATTCATATTCGAAGAACACGCATGTGCGCAAGGTCTGCGTTCCTGGGGAATCCGACCAGCTGTGGGAAAATGCTGCCGCCTTGTGGCCGCGTCCTGTAACTACAACGTTCCAAAGGGAGCTCAGCAGCCCTTCCTGTTCAAAAGGCCAGCGGGGTTGTAATTGACACCCCCGCTGCAAAAATGTCCTGGGGATAGGCACTGGAAAAGAGCCCGAAACAGGATCGACTTGCAACAGGCGGTTTCAAGAGCTAAATTGAATTCACCATGCGTGTTTTGTTTTCCTTTGTGTTGTTTTCTAAGAAAGGCCCAGGAAATATGCTCCACGACCATGCGAATGGGAGAAATGGAAATTGAAACGCCTTTGCGGTTTCACCTGGCAGCTGTTAGGATTGCCAGTGTCAATACGTCTGGAAGCAATACCTTTGGGAGAGGGCCTGGAGAAAAGGGAAGCCTCCTAAGCCACTGGTGGTATTGCACCCTGGTAACAGGCACCACTGAAAACAATCAAGAGATTCCTGCCAAAGAAAAACAAAACCAGAGAGCCGGCCACATGATGTGGCAATCCACCTCCTGGCTGTCTTTGCGCAGTAAAGTATCAATTGGGGAGACCCGGGCTGGCCAGCGACCCCTGCACACCTATTGACAAGAGCCAAGACTTGAAAGTAAAAACACAGTGTCATGGTGTGTGATCCTTTTAACATCATGTTGGAGTCTGTTGGCTAGTATCTTGTTGAGGATTTTTGCATCTAAGTTCATCGGTGATATTGCTCTCCAGTTTTCTTTTCTTGTAGTATCTTTGTCTGGTTTGGGGATCAGGTGGATGGCTTCGTACAATGAGTTTGGGAGTGTTCTTTCCTCTGCAGTGTTTTGGAAGCGTTTGCAGAGCCATGTGTACTTTAGAGAGACACGGGCTCCCCAGCTGGCACTAGCCACCTATTGACAACAGCCAAGTCTTGATAGTAAAAACACAATGTCCATCCCCAGATGAATGGAAAGTGAAGAGATGGTACACATAGAGCATGGAATACTGCTCAGCCATGAAACAGAATAAAATCCTGCCATTTCCAGCATCTTCGATAGATCCGGAGTACCCTGTACTCAGCATGCAACGTCCAACAGAGAAAGAGAAAATTCCAACGATAGCACGTATAGGTGGCATCTCAAAGTCGATACCAAGAAAGTAGAAAGCACAAACAGAGTCACAGATTTAGAACGCAAGTACAGGGTTTCGAGAGGGCAAAGGCATGCGGAGGTGGGTTGAATGAGGAGGGTGGGATTAACACATGCATTCTAATATGTATAAAGCAGACGATCCACAACCACCTACTACAAAGCACAGGGAGAGGTCGGCACCACCCTGGAGTAAGCTACGTGGGAAGAGAATGCGAAAAAGAATGGATGTGTATATATATACATACACAGAGAACTGAATCAAGGTGCTGCACAGCGAAAGTCAATACAGCATTGTAAATTCACTAGACACGGACAGAAATTAGAAACTCTATAAAAACCAAAATGATCGAGGTCCAGTACGTTCCTCTCAGGCCTCAGAGAGGTGTGCGGGTGTCACTTCCCTGGAGCGTGAGCAGGCTTGGGCACCAAAGTTGGAGTGTGGTCACAGTGAGGCAGGTCGGGGCGGTGGGGGGGGCGCACCAGAGAATTGACCCCTTTGGACCTGTGGTGCCTGATCCCTTCTGGTCGGCAGCAGTCTCTCTAGATGTAGGTGTGCCCTCCTGCAGCTAAGCCAAGCCCACTGCAGCCAGAGGATGGTGGTCCGACATGCACAACAGCGTTCAAACATCACCTGGTGTCCAGGTCTCCTGCTGGTGGGGTTCCCGCCATTCACCTCCTTCCTTAGAGTCACCCCACTTGCCTCCGACAACACCCTCATCAGGAGGGGTTTGCAGGGGGTGAGATGAATCGAGAGTGGGAAGGATAAGTGGGAGAAGGAGTGAGACACAAGCCCTTAGGTGTCTGTCCGGACACGTTCCACTCTAATTCATATTCGAAGAACACGCATGTGCGCAAGGTCTGCGTTCCTGGGGAATCCGACCAGCTGTGGGAAAATGCTGCCGCCTTGTGGCCGCGTCCTGTAACTACAACGTTCCAAAGGGAGCTCAGCAGCCCTTCCTGTTCAAAAGGCCAGCGGGGTTGTAATTGACACCCCCGCTGCAAAAATGTCCTGGGGATAGGCACTGGAAAAGAGCCCGAAACAGGATCGACTTGCAACAGGCGGTTTCAAGAGGTAAATTGAATTCACCATGCGTGTTTTGTTTTCCTTTGTGTTGTTTTCTAAGAAAGGCCCAGGAAATATGCTCCACGACCATGCGAATGGGAGAAATGGAAATTGAAACGCCTTTGCGGTTTCACCTGGCAGCTGTTAGGATTGCCAGTGTCAATACGTCTGGAAGCAATACCTTTGGGAGAGGGCCTGGAGAAAAGGGAAGCCTCCTAAGCCACTGGTGGTATTGCACCCTGGTAACAGGCACCACTGAAAACAATCAAGAGATTCCTGCCAAAGAAAAACAAAACCAGAGAGCCGGCCACATGATGTGGCAATCCACCTCCTGGCTGTCTTTGTGCAGTAAAGTATCAATTGGGGAGACCCGGGCTGGCCAGCGACCCCTGCACACCTATTGACAAGAGCCAAGACTTGAAAGTAAAAACACAGTGTCATGGTGTGTGATCCTTTTAACGTCATGTTGGAGTCTGTTGGCTAGTATCTTGTTGAGGATTTTTGCATCTAAGTTCATCGGTGATATTGCTCTCCAGTTTTCTTTTCTTGTAGTATCTTTGTCTGGTTTGGGGATCAGGTGGATGGCTTCGTACAATGAGTTTGGGAGTGTTCTTTCCTCTGCAGTGTTTTGGAAGCGTTTGCAGAGCCATGTGTACTTTAGAGAGACACGGGCTCCCCAGCTGGCACTAGCCACCTATTGACAACAGCCAAGTCTTGATAGTAAAAACACAATGTCCATCCCCAGATGAATGGAAAGTGAAGAGATGGTACACATAGAGCATGGAATACTGCTCAGCCATGAAACAGAATAAAATCCTGCCATTTCCAGCATCTTCGATAGATCCGGAGTACCCTGTACTCAGCATGCAACGTCCAACAGAGAAAGAGAAAATTCCAACGATAGCACGTATAGGTGGCATCTCAAAGTCGATACCAAGAAAGTAGAAAGCACAAACAGAGTCACAGATTTAGAACGCAAGTACAGGGTTTCGAGAGGGCAAAGGCATGCGGAGGTGGGTTGAATGAGGAGGGTGGGATTAACACATGCATTCTAATATGTATAAAGCAGACGATCCACAACCACCTACTACAAAGCACAGGGAGAGGTCGGCACCACCCTGGAGTAAGCTACGTGGGAAGAGAATGCGAAAGAGAATGGATGTGTATATATATACATACACAGAGAACTGAATCAAGGTGCTGCACAGCGAAAGTCAATACAGCATTGTAAATTCACTAGACACGGACAGAAATTAGAAACTCTATAAAAACCAAAATGATCGAGGTCCAGTACGTTCCTCTCAGGCCTCAGAGAGGTGTGCGGGTGTCACTTCCCTGGAGCGTGAGCAGGCTTGGGCACCAGAGTTGGAGTGTGGTCACAGTGAGGCAGGTCGGGGCGGTGGGGGGGGCGCACCAGAGAATTAACCCCTTTGGACCTGTGGTGCCTGATCCCCTCTGGTCGGCAGCAGTCTCTCTAGATGTAGGTGTGCCCTCCTGCAGCTAAGCCAAGCCCACTGCAGCCAGAGGATGGTGGTCCGACATGCACAACAGCGTTCAAACATCACCTGGTGTCCAGGTCTCCTGCTGGTGGGGTTCCCGCCATTCACCTCCTTCCTTAGAGTCACCCCACTTGCCTCCGACAACAGCCTCATCAGGAGGGGTTTGCAGGGGGTGAGATGAATCGAGAGTGGGAAGGATAAGTGGGAGAAGGAGTGAGACACAAGCCCTTAGGTGTCTGTCCGGACACGTTCCACTCTAATTCATATTCGAAGAACACGCATGTGCGCAAGGTCTGCGTTCCTGGGGAATCCGACCAGCTGTGGGAAAATGCTGCCGCCTTGTGGCCGCGTCCTGTAACTACAACGTTCCAAAGGGAGCTCAGCAGCCCTTCCTGTTCAAAAGGCCAGCGGGGTTGTAATTGACACCCCCGCTGCAAAAATGTCCTGGGGATAGGCACTGGAAAAGAGCCCGAAACAGGATCGACTTGCAACAGGCGGTTTCAAGAGGTAAATTGAATTCACCATGCGTGTTTTGTTTTCCTTTGTGTTGTTTTCTAAGAAAGGCCCAGGAAATATGCTCCACGACCATGCGAATGGGAGAAATGGAAATTGAAACGCCTTTGCGGTTTCACCTGGCAGCTGTTAGGATTGCCAGTGTCAATACGTCTGGAAGCAATACCTTTGGGAGAGGGCCTGGAGAAAAGGGAAGCCTCCTAAGCCACTGGTGGTATTGCACCCTGGTAACAGGCACCACTGAAAACAATCAAGAGATTCCTGCCAAAGAAAAACAAAACCAGAGAGCCGGCCACATGATGTGGCAATCCACCTCCTGGCTGTCTTTGTGCAGTAAAGTATCAATTGGGGAGACCCGGGCTGGCCAGCGACCCCTGCACACCTATTGACAAGAGCCAAGACTTGAAAGTAAAAACACAGTGTCATGGTGTGTGATCCTTTTAACGTCATGTTGGAGTCTGTTGGCTAGTATCTTGTTGAGGATTTTTGCATCTAAGTTCATCGGTGATATTGCTCTCCAGTTTTCTTTTCTTGTAGTATCTTTGTCTGGTTTGGGGATCAGGTGGATGGCTTCGTACAATGAGTTTGGGAGTGTTCTTTCCTCTGCAGTGTTTTGGAAGCGTTTGCAGAGCCATGTGTACTTTAGAGAGACACGGGCTCCCCAGCTGGCACTAGCCACCTATTGACAACAGCCAAGTCTTGATAGTAAAAACACAATGTCCATCCCCAGATGAATGGAAAGTGAAGAGATGGTACACATAGAGCATGGAATACTGCTCAGCCATGAAACAGAATAAAATCCTGCCATTTCCAGCATCTTCGATAGATCCGGAGTACCCTGTACTCAGCATGCAACGTCCAACAGAGAAAGAGAAAATTCCAACGATAGCACGTATAGGTGGCATCTCAAAGTCGATACCAAGAAAGTAGAAAGCACAAACAGAGTCACAGATTTAGAACGCAAGTACAGGGTTTCGAGAGGGCAAAGGCATGCGGAGGTGGGTTGAATGAGGAGGGTGGGATTAACACATGCATTCTAATATGTATAAAGCAGACGATCCACAACCACCTACTACAAAGCACAGGGAGAGGTCGGCACCACCCTGGAGTAAGCTACGTGGGAAGAGAATGCGAAAGAGAATGGATGTGTATATATATACATACACAGAGAACTGAATCAAGGTGCTGCACAGCGAAAGTCAATACAGCATTGTAAATTCACTAGACACGGACAGAAATTAGAAACTCTATAAAAACCAAAATGATCGAGGTCCAGTACGTTCCTCTCAGGCCTCAGAGAGGTGTGCGGGTGTCACTTCCCTGGAGCGTGAGCAGGCTTGGGCACCAGAGTTGGAGTGTGGTCACAGTGAGGCAGGTCGGGGCGGTGGGGGGGGCGCACCAGAGAATTAACCCCTTTGGACCTGTGGTGCCTGATCCCCTCTGGTCGGCAGCAGTCTCTCTAGATGTAGGTGTGCCCTCCTGCAGCTAAGCCAAGCCCACTGCAGCCAGAGGATGGTGGTCCGACATGCACAACAGCGTTCAAACATCACCTGGTGTCCAGGTCTCCTGCTGGTGGGGTTCCCGCCATTCACCTCCTTCCTTAGAGTCACCCCACTTGCCTCCGACAACAGCCTCATCAGGAGGGGTTTGCAGGGGGTGAGATGAATCGAGAGTGGGAAGGATAAGTGGGAGAAGGAGTGAGACACAAGCCCTTAGGTGTCTGTCCGGACACGTTCCACTCTAATTCATATTCGAAGAACACGCATGTGCGCAAGGTCTGCGTTCCTGGGGAATCCGACCAGCTGTGGGAAAATGCTGCCGCCTTGTGGCCGCGTCCTGTAACTACAACGTTCCAAAGGGAGCTCAGCAGCCCTTCCTGTTCAAAAGGCCAGCGGGGTTGTAATTGACACCCCCGCTGCAAAAATGTCCTGGGGATAGGCACTGGAAAAGAGCCCGAAACAGGATCGACTTGCAACAGGCGGTTTCAAGAGGTAAATTGAATTCACCATGCGTGTTTTGTTTTCCTTTGTGTTGTTTTCTAAGAAAGGCCCAGGAAATATGCTCCACGACCATGCGAATGGGAGAAATGGAAATTGAAACGCCTTTGCGGTTTCACCTGGCAGCTGTTAGGATTGCCAGTGTCAATACGTCTGGAAGCAATACCTTTGGGAGAGGGCCTGGAGAAAAGGGAAGCCTCCTAAGCCACTGGTGGTATTGCACCCTGGTAACAGGCACCACTGAAAACAATCAAGAGATTCCTGCCAAAGAAAAACAAAACCAGAGAGCCGGCCACATGATGTGGCAATCCACCTCCTGGCTGTCTTTGCGCAGTAAAGTATCAATTGGGGAGACCCGGGCTGGCCAGCGACCCCTGCACACCTATTGACAAGAGCCAAGACTTGAAAGTAAAAACACAGTGTCATGGTGTGTGATCCTTTTAACGTCATGTTGGAGTCTGTTGGCTAGTATCTTGTTGAGGATTTTTGCATCTAAGTTCATCGGTGATATTGCTCTCCAGTTTTCTTTTCTTGTAGTATCTTTGTCTGGTTTGGGGATCAGGTGGATGGCTTCGTACAATGAGTTTGGGAGTGTTCTTTCCTCTGCAGTGTTTTGGAAGCGTTTGCAGAGCCATGTGTACTTTAGAGAGACACGGGCTCCCCAGCTGGCACTAGCCACCTATTGACAACAGCCAAGTCTTGATAGTAAAAACACAATGTCCATCCCCAGATGAATGGAAAGTGAAGAGATGGTACACATAGAGCATGGAATACTGCTCAGCCATGAAACAGAATAAAATCCTGCCATTTCCAGCATCTTCGATAGATCCGGAGTACCCTGTACTCAGCATGCAACGTCCAACAGAGAAAGAGAAAATTCCAACGATAGCACGTATAGGTGGCATCTCAAAGTCGATACCAAGAAAGTAGAAAGCACAAACAGAGTCACAGATTTAGAACGCAAGTACAGGGTTTCGAGAGGGCAAAGGCATGCGGAGGTGGGTTGAATGAGGAGGGTGGGATTAACACATGCATTCTAATATGTATAAAGCAGACGATCCACAACCACCTACTACAAAGCACAGGGAGAGGTCGGCACCACCCTGGAGTAAGCTACGTGGGAAGAGAATGCGAAAGAGAATGGATGTGTATATATATACATACACAGAGAACTGAATCAAGGTGCTGCACAGCGAAAGTCAATACAGCATTGTAAATTCACTAGACACGGACAGAAATTAGAAACTCTATAAAAACCAAAATGATCGAGGTCCAGTACGTTCCTCTCAGGCCTCAGAGAGGTGTGTGGGTGTCACTTCCCTGGAGCGTGAGCAGGCCTGGGCACCAAAGTTGGAGTGTGGTCACAGTGAGGCAGGTCGGGGCGGTGGGGGGGGCGCACCAGAGAATTAACCCCTTTGGACCTGTGGTACCTGATCCCCTCTGGTCGGCAGCAGTCTCTCTAGATGTAGGTGTGCCCTCCTGCAGCTAAGCCAAGCCCACTGCAGCCAGAGGATGGTGGTCCGACATGCACAACAGCGTTCAAACATCACCTGGTGTCCAGGTCTCCTGCTGGTGGGGTTCCCGCCATTCACCTCCTTCCTTAGAGTCACCCCACTTGCCTCCGACAACACCCTCATCAGGAGGGGTTTGCAGGGGGTGAGATGAATCGAGAGTGGGAAGGATAAGTGGGAGAAGGAGTGAGACACAAGCCCTTAGGTGTCTGTCCGGACACGTTCCACTCTAATTCATATTCGAAGAACACGCATGTGCGCAAGGTCTGCGTTCCTGGGGAATCCGACCAGCTGTGGGAAAATGCTGCCGCCTTGTGGCCGCGTCCTGTAACTACAACGTTCCAAAGGGAGCTCAGCAGCCCTTCCTGTTCAAAAGGCCAGCGGGGTTGTAATTGACACCCCCGCTGCAAAAATGTCCTGGGGATAGGCACTGGAAAAGAGCCCGAAACAGGATCGACTTGCAACAGGCGGTTTCAAGAGGTAAATTGAATTCACCATGCGTGTTTTGTTTTCCTTTGTGTTGTTTTCTAAGAAAGGCCCAGGAAATATGCTCCACGACCATGCGAATGGGAGAAATGGAAATTGAAACGCCTTTGCGGTTTCACCTGGCAGCTGTTAGGATTGCCAGTGTCAATACGTCTGGAAGCAATACCTTTGGGAGAGGGCCTGGAGAAAAGGGAAGCCTCCTAAGCCACTGGTGGTATTGCACCCTGGTAACAGGCACCACTGAAAACAATCAAGAGATTCCTGCCAAAGAAAAACAAAACCAGAGAGCCGGCCACATGATGTGGCAATCCACCTCCTGGCTGTCTTTGCGCAGTAAAGTATCAATTGGGGAGACCCGGGCTGGCCAGCGACCCCTGCACACCTATTGACAAGAGCCAAGACTTGAAAGTAAAAACACAGTGTCATGGTGTGTGATCCTTTTAACGTCATGTTGGAGTCTGTTGGCTAGTATCTTGTTGAGGATTTTTGCATCTAAGTTCATCGGTGATATTGCTCTCCAGTTTTCTTTTCTTGTAGTATCTTTGTCTGGTTTGGGGATCAGGTGGATGGCTTCGTACAATGAGTTTGGGAGTGTTCTTTCCTCTGCAGTGTTTTGGAAGCGTTTGCAGAGCCATGTGTACTTTAGAGAGACACGGGCTCCCCAGCTGGCACTAGCCACCTATTGACAACAGCCAAGTCTTGATAGTAAAAACACAATGTCCATCCCCAGATGAATGGAAAGTGAAGAGATGGTACACATAGAGCATGGAATACTGCTCAGCCATGAAACAGAATAAAATCCTGCCATTTCCAGCATCTTCGATAGATCCGGAGTACCCTGTACTCAGCATGCAACGTCCAACAGAGAAAGAGAAAATTCCAACGATAGCACGTATAGGTGGCATCTCAAAGTCGATACCAAGAAAGTAGAAAGCACAAACAGAGTCACAGATTTAGAATGCAAGTACAGGGTTTCGAGAGGGCAAAGGCAGGCGGAGGTGGGTTGAATGAGGAGGGTGGGATTAACACATGCATTCTAATATGTATAAAGCAGACGATCCACAACCACCTACTACAAAGCACAGGGAGAGGTCGGCACCACCCTGGAGTAAGCTACGTGGGAAGAGAATGCGAAAGAGAATGGATGTGTATATATATACATACACAGAGAACTGAATCAAGGTGCTGCACAGCGAAAGTCAATACAGCATTGTAAATTCACTAGACACGGACAGAAATTAGAAACTCTATAAAAACCAAAATGATCGAGGTCCAGTACGTTCCTCTCAGGCCTCAGAGAGGTGTGCGGGTGTCACTTCCCTGGAGCGTGAGCAGGCTTGGGCACCAAAGTTGGAGTGTGGTCACAGTGAGGCACGTTGGGACGGTGGGGGGGGGCGCACCAGAGAATTAACCCCTTTGGACCTGTGGTGCCTGATCCCCTCTGGTCGGCAGCAGTCTCTCTAGATGTAGGTGTGCCCTCCTGCAGCTAAGCCAAGCCCACTGCAGCCAGAGGATGGTGGTCCGACATGCACAACAGCGTTCAAACATCACCTGGTGTCCAGGTCTCCTGCTGGTGGGGTTCCCGCCATTCACCTCCTTCCTTAGAGTCACCCCACTTGCCTCCGACAACAGCCTCATCAGGAGGGGTTTGCAGGGGGTGAGATGAATCGAGAGTGGGAAGGGTAAGTGGGAGAAGGAGTGAGACACAAGCCCTTAGGTTTCTGTCCGGACACGTTCCACTCTAATTCATATTCGAAGAACACGCATGTGCACAAGGTCTGCGTTCCTGGGGAATCCGACCAGCTGTGGGAAAATGCTGCCGCCTTGTGGCCGCGTCCTGTAACTACAACGTTCCAAAGGGAGCTCAGCAGCCCTTCCTGTTCAAAAGGCCAGCGGGGTTGTAATTGACACCCCCGCTGCAAAAATGTCCTGGGGATAGGCACTGGAAAAGAGCCCGAAACAGGATCGACTTGCAACAGGCGGTTTCAAGAGGTAAATTGAATTCACCATGCGTGTTTTGTTTTCCTTTGTGTTGTTTTCTAAGAAAGGCCCAGGAAATATGCTCCACGACCATGCGAATGGGAGAAATGGAAATTGAAACGCCTTTGCAGTTTCACCTGGCAGCTGTTAGGATTGCCAGTGTCAATACGTCTGGAAGCAATACCTTTGGGAGAGGGCCTGGAGAAAAGGGAAGCCTCCTAAGCCACTGGTGGTATTGCACCCTGGTAACAGGCACCACTGAAAACAATCAAGAGATTCCTGCCAAAGAAAAACAAAACCAGAGAGCCGGCCACATGATGTGGCAATCCACCTCCTGGCTGTCTTTGCGCAGTAAAGTATCAATTGGGGAGACCCGGGCTGGCCAGCGACCCCTGCACACCTATTGACAAGAGCCAAGACTTGAAAGTAAAAACACAGTGTCATGGTGTGTGATCCTTTTAACGTCATGTTGGAGTCTGTTGGCTAGTATCTTGTTGAGGATTTTTGCATCTAAGTTCATCGGTGATATTGCTCTCCAGTTTTCTTTTCTTGTAGTATCTTTGTCTGGTTTGGGGATCAGGTGGATGGCTTCGTACAATGAGTTTGGGAGTGTTCTTTCCTCTGCAGTGTTTTGGAAGCGTTTGCAGAGCCATGTGTACTTTAGAGAGACACGGG
This sequence comes from Hippopotamus amphibius kiboko, assembly GCF_030028045.1. NCBI lineage: Eukaryota > Metazoa > Chordata > Mammalia > Artiodactyla > Hippopotamidae > Hippopotamus > Hippopotamus amphibius. The sequence goes on from NW_026648355.1 coordinate 59,677, forward strand.
CTCCCCAGCTGGCACTAGCCACCTATTGACAACAGCCAAGTCTTGATAGTAAAAACACAATGTCCATCCCCAGATGAATGGAAAGTGAAGAGATGGTACACATAGAGCATGGAATACTGCTCAGCCATGAAACAGAATAAAATCCTGCCATTTCCAGCATCTTCGATAGATCCGGAGTACCCTGTACTCAGCATGCAACGTCCAACAGAGAAAGAGAAAATTCCAACGATAGCACGTATAGGTGGCATCTCAAAGTCGATACCAAGAAAGTAGAAAGCACAAACAGAGTCACAGATTTAGAACGCAAGTACAGGGTTTCGAGAGGGCAAAGGCATGCGGAGGTGGGTTGAATGAGGAGGGTGGGATTAACACATGTATTCTAATATGTATAAAGCAGACGATCCACAACCACCTACTACAAAGCACAGGGAGAGGTCGGCACCACCCTGGAGTAAGCTACGTGGGAAGAGAATGCGAAAGAGAATGGATGTGTATATATATACATACACAGAGAACTGAATCAAGGTGCTGCACAGCGAAAGTCAATACAGCATTGTAAATTCACTAGACACGGACAGAAATTAGAAACTCTATAAAAACCAAAATGATCGAGGTCCAGTACGTTCCTCTCAGGCCTCAGAGAGGTGTGCGGGTGTCACTTCCCTGGAGCGTGAGCAGGCTTGGGCACCAAAGTTGGAGTGTGGTCACAGTGAGGCAGGTCAGGGCGGTGGGGGGGGCGCACCAGAGAATTAACCCCTTTGGACCTGTGGTGCCTGATCCCCTCTGGTCGGCAGCAGTCTCTCTAGATGTAGGTGTGCCCTCCTGCAGCTAAGCCAAGCCCACTGCAGCCAGAGGATGGTGGTCCGACATGCACAACAGCGTTCAAACATCACCTGGTGTCCAGGTCTCCTGCTGGTGGGGTTCCCGCCATTCACCTCCTTCCTTAGAGTCACCCCACTTGCCTCCGACAACAGCCTCATCAGGAGGGGTTTGCAGGGGGTGAGATGAATCGAGAGTGGGAAGGATAAGTGGGAGAAGGAGTGAGACACAAGCCCTTAGGTGTCTGTCCGGACACGTTCCACTCTAATTCATATTCGAAGAACACGCATGTGCGCAAGGTCTGCGTTCCTGGGGAATCCGACCAGCTGTGGGAAAATGCTGCCGCCTTGTGGCCGCGTCCTGTAACTACAACGTTCCAAAGGGAGCTCAGCAGCCCTTCCTGTTCAAAAGGCCAGCGGGGTTGTAATTGACACCCCCGCTGCAAAAATGTCCTGGGGATAGGCACTGGAAAAGAGCCCGAAACAGGATCGACTTGCAACAGGCGGTTTCAAGAGCTAAATTGAATTCACCATGCGTGTTTTGTTTTCCTTTGTGTTGTTTTCTAAGAAAGGCCCAGGAAATATGCTCCACGACCATGCGAATGGGAGAAATGGAAATTGAAACGCCTTTGCGGTTTCACCTGGCAGCTGTTAGGATTGCCAGTGTCAATACGTCTGGAAGCAATACCTTTGGGAGAGGGCCTGGAGAAAAGGGAAGCCTCCTAAGCCACTGGTGGTATTGCACCCTGGTAACAGGCACCACTGAAAACAATCAAGAGATTCCTGCCAAAGAAAAACAAAACCAGAGAGCCGGCCACATGATGTGGCAATCCACCTCCTGGCTGTCTTTGCGCAGTAAAGTATCAATTGGGGAGACCCGGGCTGGCCAGCGACCCCTGCACACCTATTGACAAGAGCCAAGACTTGAAAGTAAAAACACAGTGTCATGGTGTGTGATCCTTTTAACATCATGTTGGAGTCTGTTGGCTAGTATCTTGTTGAGGATTTTTGCATCTAAGTTCATCGGTGATATTGCTCTCCAGTTTTCTTTTCTTGTAGTATCTTTGTCTGGTTTGGGGATCAGGTGGATGGCTTCGTACAATGAGTTTGGGAGTGTTCTTTCCTCTGCAGTGTTTTGGAAGCGTTTGCAGAGCCATGTGTACTTTAGAGAGACACGGGCTCCCCAGCTGGCACTAGCCACCTATTGACAACAGCCAAGTCTTGATAGTAAAAACACAATGTCCATCCCCAGATGAATGGAAAGTGAAGAGATGGTACACATAGAGCATGGAATACTGCTCAGCCATGAAACAGAATAAAATCCTGCCATTTCCAGCATCTTCGATAGATCCGGAGTACCCTGTACTCAGCATGCAACGTCCAACAGAGAAAGAGAAAATTCCAACGATAGCACGTATAGGTGGCATCTCAAAGTCGATACCAAGAAAGTAGAAAGCACAAACAGAGTCACAGATTTAGAACGCAAGTACAGGGTTTCGAGAGGGCAAAGGCATGCGGAGGTGGGTTGAATGAGGAGGGTGGGATTAACACATGCATTCTAATATGTATAAAGCAGACGATCCACAACCACCTACTACAAAGCACAGGGAGAGGTCGGCACCACCCTGGAGTAAGCTACGTGGGAAGAGAATGCGAAAGAGAATGGATGTGTATATATATACATACACAGAGAACTGAATCAAGGTGCTGCACAGCGAAAGTCAATACAGCATTGTAAATTCACTAGACACGGACAGAAATTAGAAACTCTATAAAAACCAAAATGATCGAGGTCCAGTACGTTCCTCTCAGGCCTCAGAGAGGTGTGCGGGTGTCACTTCCCTGGAGCGTGAGCAGGCTTGGGCACCAAAGTTGGAGTGTGGTCACAGTGAGGCAGGTCGGGGCGGTGGGGGGGGCGCACCAGAGAATTAACCCCTTTGGACCTGTGGTGCCTGATCCCCTCTGGTCGGCAGCAGTCTCTCTAGATGTAGGTGTGCCCTCCTGCAGCTAAGCCAAGCCCACTGCAGCCAGAGGATGGTGGTCCGACATGCACAACAGCGTTCAAACATCACCTGGTGTCCAGGTCTCCTGCTGGTGGGGTTCCCGCCATTCACCTCCTTCCTTAGAGTCACCCCACTTGCCTCCGACAACAGCCTCATCAGGAGGGGTTTGCAGGGGGTGAGATGAATCGAGAGTGGGAAGGATAAGTGGGAGAAGGAGTGAGACACAAGCCCTTAGGTGTCTGTCCGGACACGTTCCACTCTAATTCATATTCGAAGAACACGCATGTGCGCAAGGTCTGCGTTCCTGGGGAATCCGACCAGCTGTGGGAAAATGCTGCCGCCTTGTGGCCGCGTCCTGTAACTACAACGTTCCAAAGGGAGCTCAGCAGCCCTTCCTGTTCAAAAGGCCAGCGGGGTTGTAATTGACACCCCCGCTGCAAAAATGTCCTGGGGATAGGCACTGGAAAAGAGCCCGAAACAGGATCGACTTGCAACAGGCGGTTTCAAGAGGTAAATTGAATTCACCATGCGTGTTTTGTTTTCCTTTGTGTTGTTTTCTAAGAAAGGCCCAGGAAATATGCTCCACGACCATGCGAATGGGAGAAATGGAAATTGAAACGCCTTTGCGGTTTCACCTGGCAGCTGTTAGGATTGCCAGTGTCAATACGTCTGGAAGCAATACCTTTGGGAGAGGGCCTGGAGAAAAGGGAAGCCTCCTAAGCCACTGGTGGTATTGCACCCTGGTAACAGGCACCACTGAAAACAATCAAGAGATTCCTGCCAAAGAAAAACAAAACCAGAGAGCCGGCCACATGATGTGGCAATCCACCTCCTGGCTGTCTTTGCGCAGTAAAGTATCAATTGGGGAGACCCGGGCTGGCCAGCGACCCCTGCACACCTATTGACAAGAGCCAAGACTTGAAAGTAAAAACACAGTGTCATGGTGTGTGATCCTTTTAACGTCATGTTGGAGTCTGTGGGCTAGTATCTTGTTGAGGATTTTTGCATCTAAGTTCATCGGTGATATTGCTCTCCAGTTTTCTTTTCTTGTAGTATCTTTGTCTGGTTTGGGGATCAGGTGGATGGCTTCGTACAATGAGTTTGGGAGTGTTCTTTCCTCTGCAGTGTTTTGGAAGCGTTTGCAGAGCCATGTGTACTTTAGAGAGACACGGGCTCCCCAGCTGGCACTAGCCACCTATTGACAACAGCCAAGTCTTGATAGTAAAAACACAATGTCCATCCCCAGATGAATGGAAAGTGAAGAGATGGTACACATAGAGCATGGAATACTGCTCAGCCATGAAACAGAATAAAATCCTGCCATTTCCAGCATCTTCGATAGATCCGGAGTACCCTGTACTCAGCATGCAACGTCCAACAGAGAAAGAGAAAATTCCAACGATAGCACGTATAGGTGGCATCTCAAAGTCGATACCAAGAAAGTAGAAAGCACAAACAGAGTCACAGATTTAGAACGCAAGTACAGGGTTTCGAGAGGGCAAAGGCATGCGGAGGTGGGTTGAATGAGGAGGGTGGGATTAACACATGCATTCTAATATGTATAAAGCAGACGATCCACAACCACCTACTACAAAGCACAGGGAGAGGTCGGCACCACCCTGGAGTAAGCTACGTGGGAAGAGAATGCGAAAGAGAATGGATGTGTATATATATACATACACAGAGAACTGAATCAAGGTGCTGCACAGCGAAAGTCAATACAGCATTGTAAATTCACTAGACACGGACAGAAATTAGAAACTCTATAAAAACCAAAATGATCGAGGTCCAGTACGTTCCTCTCAGGCCTCAGAGAGGTGTGCGGGTGTCACTTCCCTGGAGCGTGAGCAGGCTTGGGCACCAAAGTTGGAGTGTGGTCACAGTGAGGCAGGTCGGGGCGGTGGAGGGGGGCGCACCAGAGAATTAACCCCTTTGGACCTGTGGTGCCTGATCCCTTCTGGTCGGCAGCAGTCTCTCTAGATGTAGGTGTGCCCTCCTGCAGCTAAGCCAAGCCCACTGCAGCCAGAGGATGGTGGTCCGACATGCACAACAGCGTTCAAACATCACCTGGTGTCCAGGTCTCCTGCTGGTGGGGTTCCCGCCATTCACCTCCTTCCTTAGAGTCACCCCACTTGCCTCCGACAACAGCCTCATCAGGAGGGGTTTGCAGGGGGTGAGATGAATCGAGAGTGGGAAGGATAAGTGGGAGAAGGAGTGAGACACAAGCCCTTAGGTGTCTGTCCGGACACGTTCCACTCTAATTCATATTCGAAGAACACGCATGTGCGCAAGGTCTGCGTTCCTGGGGAATCCGACCAGCTGTGGGAAAATGCTGCCGCCTTGTGGCCGCGTCCTGTAACTACAACGTTCCAAAGGGAGCTCAGCAGCCCTTCCTGTTCAAAAGGCCAGCGGGGTTGTAATTGACACCCCCGCTGCAAAAATGTCCTGGGGATAGGCACTGGAAAAGAGCCCGAAACAGGATCGACTTGCAACAGGCGGTTTCAAGAGGTAAATTGAATTCACCATGCGTGTTTTGTTTTCCTTTGTGTTGTTTTCTAAGAAAGGCCCAGGAAATATGCTCCACGACCATGCGAATGGGAGAAATGGAAATTGAAACGCCTTTGCGGTTTCACCTGGCAGCTGTTAGGATTGCCAGTGTCAATACGTCTGGAAGCAATACCTTTGGGAGAGGGCCTGGAGAAAAGGGAAGCCTCCTAAGCCACTGGTGGTATTGCACCCTGGTAACAGGCACCACTGAAAACAATCAAGAGATTCCTGCCAAAGAAAAACAAAACCAGAGAGCCGGCCACATGATGTGGCAATCCACCTCCTGGCTGTCTTTGCGCAGTAAAGTATCAATTGGGGAGACCCGGGCTGGCCAGCGACCCCTGCACACCTATTGACAAGAGCCAAGACTTGAAAGTAAAAACACAGTGTCATGGTGTGTGATCCTTTTAACGTCATGTTGGAGTCTGTGGGCTAGTATCTTGTTGAGGATTTTTGCATCTAAGTTCATCGGTGATATTGCTCTCCAGTTTTCTTTTCTTGTAGTATCTTTGTCTGGTTTGGGGATCAGGTGGATGGCTTCGTACAATGAGTTTGGGAGTGTTCTTTCCTCTGCAGTGTTTTGGAAGCGTTTGCAGAGCCATGTGTACTTTAGAGAGACACGGGCTCCCCAGCTGGCACTAGCCACCTATTGACAACAGCCAAGTCTTGATAGTAAAAACACAATGTCCATCCCCAGATGAATGGAAAGTGAAGAGATGGTACACATAGAGCATGGAATACTGCTCAGCCATGAAACAGAATAAAATCCTGCCATTTCCAGCATCTTCGATAGATCCGGAGTACCCTGTACTCAGCATGCAACGTCCAACAGAGAAAGAGAAAATTCCAACGATAGCACGTATAGGTGGCATCTCAAAGTCGATACCAAGAAAGTAGAAAGCACAAACAGAGTCACAGATTTAGAACGCAAGTACAGGGTTTCGAGAGGGCAAAGGCATGCGGAGGTGGGTTGAATGAGGAGGGTGGGATTAACACATGCATTCTAATATGTATAAAGCAGACGATCCACAACCACCTACTACAAAGCACAGGGAGAGGTCGGCACCACCCTGGAGTAAGCTACGTGGGAAGAGAATGCGAAAGAGAATGGATGTGTATATATATACATACACAGAGAACTGAATCAAGGTGCTGCACAGCGAAAGTCAATACAGCATTGTAAATTCACTAGACACGGACAGAAATTAGAAACTCTATAAAAACCAAAATGATCGAGGTCCAGTACGTTCCTCTCAGGCCTCAGAGAGGTGTGCGGGTGTCACTTCCCTGGAGCGTGAGCAGGCTTGGGCACCAAAGTTGGAGTGTGGTCACAGTGAGGCAGGTCGGGGCGGTGGAGGGGGGCGCACCAGAGAATTAACCCCTTTGGACCTGTGGTGCCTGATCCCTTCTGGTCGGCAGCAGTCTCTCTAGATGTAGGTGTGCCCTCCTGCAGCTAAGCCAAGCCCACTGCAGCCAGAGGATGGTGGTCCGACATGCACAACAGCGTTCAAACATCACCTGGTGTCCAGGTCTCCTGCTGGTGGGGTTCCCGCCATTCACCTCCTTCCTTAGAGTCACCCCACTTGCCTCCGACAACAGCCTCATCAGGAGGGGTTTGCAGGGGGTGAGATGAATCGAGAGTGGGAAGGATAAGTGGGAGAAGGAGTGAGACACAAGCCCTTAGGTGTCTGTCCGGACACGTTCCACTCTAATTCATATTCGAAGAACACGCATGTGCGCAAGGTCTGCGTTCCTGGGGAATCCGACCAGCTGTGGGAAAATGCTGCCGCCTTGTGGCCGCGTCCTGTAACTACAACGTTCCAAAGGGAGCTCAGCAGCCCTTCCTGTTCAAAAGGCCAGCGGGGTTGTAATTGACACCCCCGCTGCAAAAATGTCCTGGGGATAGGCACTGGAAAAGAGCCCGAAACAGGATCGACTTGCAACAGGCGGTTTCAAGAGGTAAATTGAATTCACCATGCGTGTTTTGTTTTCCTTTGTGTTGTTTTCTAAGAAAGGCCCAGGAAATATGCTCCACGACCATGCGAATGGGAGAAATGGAAATTGAAACGCCTTTGCGGTTTCACCTGGCAGCTGTTAGGATTGCCAGTGTCAATACGTCTGGAAGCAATACCTTTGGGAGAGGGCCTGGAGAAAAGGGAAGCCTCCTAAGCCACTGGTGGTATTGCACCCTGGTAACAGGCACCACTGAAAACAATCAAGAGATTCCTGCCAAAGAAAAACAAAACCAGAGAGCCGGCCACATGATGTGGCAATCCACCTCCTGGCTGTCTTTGTGCAGTAAAGTATCAATTGGGGAGACCCGGGCTGGCCAGCGACCCCTGCACACCTATTGACAAGAGCCAAGACTTGAAAGTAAAAACACAGTGTCATGGTGTGTGATCCTTTTAACGTCATGTTGGAGTCTGTTGGCTAGTATCTTGTTGAGGATTTTTGCATCTAAGTTCATCGGTGATATTGCTCTCCAGTTTTCTTTTCTTGTAGTATCTTTGTCTGGTTTGGGGATCAGGTGGATGGCTTCGTACAATGAGTTTGGGAGTGTTCTTTCCTCTGCAGTGTTTTGGAAGCGTTTGCAGAGCCATGTGTACTTTAGAGAGACACGGGCTCCCCAGCTGGCACTAGCCACCTATTGACAACAGCCAAGTCTTGATAGTAAAAACACAATGTCCATCCCCAGATGAATGGAAAGTGAAGAGATGGTACACATAGAGCATGGAATACTGCTCAGCCATGAAACAGAATAAAATCCTGCCATTTCCAGCATCTTCGATAGATCCGGAGTACCCTGTACTCAGCATGCAACGTCCAACAGAGAAAGAGAAAATTCCAACGATAGCACGTATAGGTGGCATCTCAAAGTCGATACCAAGAAAGTAGAAAGCACAAACAGAGTCACAGATTTAGAACGCAAGTACAGGGTTTCGAGAGGGCAAAGGCATGCGGAGGTGGGTTGAATGAGGAGGGTGGGATTAACACATGCATTCTAATATGTATAAAGCAGACGATCCACAACCACCTACTACAAAGCACAGGGAGAGGTCGGCACCACCCTGGAGTAAGCTACGTGGGAAGAGAATGCGAAAGAGAATGGATGTGTATATATATACATACACAGAGAACTGAATCAAGGTGCTGCACAGCGAAAGTCAATACAGCATTGTAAATTCACTAGACACGGACAGAAATTAGAAACTCTATAAAAACCAAAATGATCGAGGTCCAGTACGTTCCTCTCAGGCCTCAGAGAGGTGTGCGGGTGTCACTTCCCTGGAGCGTGAGCAGGCTTGGGCACCAGAGTTGGAGTGTGGTCACAGTGAGGCAGGTCGGGGCGGTGGGGGGGGCGCACCAGAGAATTAACCCCTTTGGACCTGTGGTGCCTGATCCCCTCTGGTCGGCAGCAGTCTCTCTAGATGTAGGTGTGCCCTCCTGCAGCTAAGCCAAGCCCACTGCAGCCAGGGGATGGTGGTCCGACATGCACAACAGCGTTCAAACATCACCTGGTGTCCAGGTCTCCTGCTGGTGGGGTTCCCGCCATTCACCTCCTTCCTTAGAGTCACCCCACTTGCCTCCGACAACAGCCTCATCAGGAGGGGTTTGCAGGGGGTGAGATGAATCGAGAGTGGGAAGGATAAGTGGGAGAAGGAGTGAGACACAAGCCCTTAGGTGTCTGTCCGGACACGTTCCACTCTAATTCATATTCGAAGAACACGCATGTGCGCAAGGTCTGCGTTCCTGGGGAATCCGACCAGCTGTGGGAAAATGCTGCCGCCTTGTGGCCGCGTCCTGTAACTACAACGTTCCAAAGGGAGCTCAGCAGCCCTTCCTGTTCAAAAGGCCAGCGGGGTTGTAATTGACACCCCCGCTGCAAAAATGTCCTGGGGATAGGCACTGGAAAAGAGCCCGAAACAGGATCGACTTGCAACAGGCGGTTTCAAGAGCTAAATTGAATTCACCATGCGTGTTTTGTTTTCCTTTGTGTTGTTTTCTAAGAAAGGCCCAGGAAATATGCTCCACGACCATGCGAATGGGAGAAATGGAAATTGAAACGCCTTTGCGGTTTCACCTGGCAGCTGTTAGGATTGCCAGTGTCAATACGTCTGGAAGCAATACCTTTGGGAGAGGGCCTGGAGAAAAGGGAAGCCTCCTAAGCCACTGGTGGTATTGCACCCTGGTAACAGGCACCACTGAAAACAATCAAGAGATTCCTGCCAAAGAAAAACAAAACCAGAGAGCCGGCCACATGATGTGGCAATCCACCTCCTGGCTGTCTTTGCGCAGTAAAGTATCAATTGGGGAGACCCGGGCTGGCCAGCGACCCCTGCACACCTATTGACAAGAGCCAAGACTTGAAAGTAAAAACACAGTGTCATGGTGTGTGATCCTTTTAACGTCATGTTGGAGTCTGTGGGCTAGTATCTTGTTGAGGATTTTTGCATCTAAGTTCATCGGTGATATTGCTCTCCAGTTTTCTTTTCTTGTAGTATCTTTGTCTGGTTTGGGGATCAGGTGGATGGCTTCGTACAATGAGTTTGGGAGTGTTCTTTCCTCTGCAGTGTTTTGGAAGCGTTTGCAGAGCCATGTGTACTTTAGAGAGACACGGGCTCCCCAGCTGGCACTAGCCACCTATTGACAACAGCCAAGTCTTGATAGTAAAAACACAATGTCCATCCCCAGATGAATGGAAAGTGAAGAGATGGTACACATAGAGCATGGAATACTGCTCAGCCATGAAACAGAATAAAATCCTGCCATTTCCAGCATCTTCGATAGATCCGGAGTACCCTGTACTCAGCATGCAACGTCCAACAGAGAAAGAGAAAATTCCAACGATAGCACGTATAGGTGGCATCTCAAAGTCGATACCAAGAAAGTAGAAAGCACAAACAGAGTCACAGATTTAGAACGCAAGTACAGGGTTTCGAGAGGGCAAAGGCATGCGGAGGTGGGTTGAATGAGGAGGGTGGGATTAACACATGCATTCTAATATGTATAAAGCAGACGATCCACAACCACCTACTACAAAGCACAGGGAGAGGTCGGCACCACCCTGGAGTAAGCTACGTGGGAAGAGAATGCGAAAGAGAATGGATGTGTATATATATACATACACAGAGAACTGAATCAAGGTGCTGCACAGCGAAAGTCAATACAGCATTGTAAATTCACTAGACACGGACAGAAATTAGAAACTCTATAAAAACCAAAATGATCGAGGTCCAGTACGTTCCTCTCAGGCCTCAGAGAGGTGTGCGGGTGTCACTTCCCTGGAGCGTGAGCAGGCTTGGGCACCAAAGTTGGAGTGTGGTCACAGTGAGGCAGGTCGGGGCGGTGGAGGGGGGCGCACCAGAGAATTAACCCCTTTGGACCTGTGGTGCCTGATCCCTTCTGGTCGGCAGCAGTCTCTCTAGATGTAGGTGTGCCCTCCTGCAGCTAAGCCAAGCCCACTGCAGCCAGAGGATGGTGGTCCGACATGCACAACAGCGTTCAAACATCACCTGGTGTCCAGGTCTCCTGCTGGTGGGGTTCCCGCCATTCACCTCCTTCCTTAGAGTCACCCCACTTGCCTCCGACAACAGCCTCATCAGGAGGGGTTTGCAGGGGGTGAGATGAATCGAGAGTGGGAAGGATAAGTGGGAGAAGGAGTGAGACACAAGCCCTTAGGTGTCTGTCCGGACACGTTCCACTCTAATTCATATTCGAAGAACACGCATGTGCGCAAGGTCTGCGTTCCTGGGGAATCCGACCAGCTGTGGGAAAATGCTGCCGCCTTGTGGCCGCGTCCTGTAACTACAACGTTCCAAAGGGAGCTCAGCAGCCCTTCCTGTTCAAAAGGCCAGCGGGGTTGTAATTGACACCCCCGCTGCAAAAATGTCCTGGGGATAGGCACTGGAAAAGAGCCCGAAACAGGATCGACTTGCAACAGGCGGTTTCAAGAGGTAAATTGAATTCACCATGCGTGTTTTGTTTTCCTTTGTGTTGTTTTCTAAGAAAGGCCCAGGAAATATGCTCCACGACCATGCGAATGGGAGAAATGGAAATTGAAACGCCTTTGCGGTTTCACCTGGCAGCTGTTAGGATTGCCAGTGTCAATACGTCTGGAAGCAATACCTTTGGGAGAGGGCCTGGAGAAAAGGGAAGCCTCCTAAGCCACTGGTGGTATTGCACCCTGGTAACAGGCACCACTGAAAACAATCAAGAGATTCCTGCCAAAGAAAAACAAAACCAGAGAGCCGGCCACATGATGTGGCAATCCACCTCCTGGCTGTCTTTGTGCAGTAAAGTATCAATTGGGGAGACCCGGGCTGGCCAGCGACCCCTGCACACCTATTGACAAGAGCCAAGACTTGAAAGTAAAAACACAGTGTCATGGTGTGTGATCCTTTTAACGTCATGTTGGAGTCTGTTGGCTAGTATCTTGTTGAGGATTTTTGCATCTAAGTTCATCGGTGATATTGCTCTCCAGTTTTCTTTTCTTGTAGTATCTTTGTCTGGTTTGGGGATCAGGTGGATGGCTTCGTACAATGAGTTTGGGAGTGTTCTTTCCTCTGCAGTGTTTTGGAAGCGTTTGCAGAGCCATGTGTACTTTAGAGAGACACGGGCTCCCCAGCTGGCACTAGCCACCTATTGACAACAGCCAAGTCTTGATAGTAAAAACACAATGTCCATCCCCAGATGAATGGAAAGTGAAGAGATGGTACACATAGAGCATGGAATACTGCTCAGCCATGAAACAGAATAAAATCCTGCCATTTCCAGCATCTTCGATAGATCCGGAGTACCCTGTACTCAGCATGCAACGTCCAACAGAGAAAGAGAAAATTCCAACGATAGCACGTATAGGTGGCATCTCAAAGTCGATACCAAGAAAGTAGAAAGCACAAACAGAGTCACAGATTTAGAACGCAAGTACAGGGTTTCGAGAGGGCAAAGGCATGCGGAGGTGGGTTGAATGAGGAGGGTGGGATTAACACATGCATTCTAATATGTATAAAGCAGACGATCCACAACCACCTACTACAAAGCACAGGGAGAGGTCGGCACCACCCTGGAGTAAGCTACGTGGGAAGAGAATGCGAAAGAGAATGGATGTGTATATATATACATACACAGAGAACTGAATCAAGGTGCTGCACAGCGAAAGTCAATACAGCATTGTAAATTCACTAGACACGGACAGAAATTAGAAACTCTATAAAAACCAAAATGATCGAGGTCCAGTACGTTCCTCTCAGGCCTCAGAGAGGTGTGCGGGTGTCACTTCCCTGGAGCGTGAGCAGGCTTGGGCACCAGAGTTGGAGTGTGGTCACAGTGAGGCAGGTCGGGGCGGTGGGGGGGGCGCACCAGAGAATTAACCCCTTTGGACCTGTGGTGCCTGATCCCCTCTGGTCGGCAGCAGTCTCTCTAGATGTAGGTGTGCCCTCCTGCAGCTAAGCCAAGCCCACTGCAGCCAGAGGATGGTGGTCCGACATGCACAACAGCGTTCAAACATCACCTGGTGTCCAGGTCTCCTGCTGGTGGGGTTCCCGCCATTCACCTCCTTCCTTAGAGTCACCCCACTTGCCTCCGACAACACCCTCATCAGGAGGGGTTTGCAGGGGGTGAGATGAATCGAGAGTGGGAAGGATAAGTGGGAGAAGGAGTGAGACACAAGCCCTTAGGTGTCTGTCCGGACACGTTCCACTCTAATTCATATTCGAAGAACACGCATGTGCGCAAGGTCTGCGTTCCTGGGGAATCCGACCAGCTGTGGGAAAATGCTGCCGCCTTGTGGCCGCGTCCTGTAACTACAACGTTCCAAAGGGAGCTCAGCAGCCCTTCCTGTTCAAAAGGCCAGCGGGGTTGTAATTGACACCCCCGCTGCAAAAATGTCCTGGGGATAGGCACTGGAAAAGAGCCCGAAACAGGATCGACTTGCAACAGGCGGTTTCAAGAGGTAAATTGAATTCACCATGCGTGTTTTGTTTTCCTTTGTGTTGTTTTCTAAGAAAGGCCCAGGAAATATGCTCCACGACCATGCGAATGGGAGAAATGGAAATTGAAACGCCTTTGCGGTTTCACCTGGCAGCTGTTAGGATTGCCAGTGTCAATACGTCTGGAAGCAATACCTTTGGGAGAGGGCCTGGAGAAAAGGGAAGCCTCCTAAGCCACTGGTGGTATTGCACCCTGGTAACAGGCACCACTGAAAACAATCAAGAGATTCCTGCCAAAGAAAAACAAAACCAGAGAGCCGGCCACATGATGTGGCAATCCACCTCCTGGCTGTCTTTGTGCAGTAAAGTATCAATTGGGGAGACCCGGGCTGGCCAGCGACCCCTGCACACCTATTGACAAGAGCCAAGACTTGAAAGTAAAAACACAGTGTCATGGTGTGTGATCCTTTTAACGTCATGTTGGAGTCTGTGGGCTAGTATCTTGTTGAGGATTTTTGCATCTAAGTTCATCGGTGATATTGCTCTCCAGTTTTCTTTTCTTGTAGTATCTTTGTCTGGTTTGGGGATCAGGTGGATGGCTTCGTACAATGAGTTTGGGAGTGTTCTTTCCTCTGCAGTGTTTTGGAAGCGTTTGCAGAGCCATGTGTACTTTAGAGAGACACGGGCTCCCCAGCTGGCACTAGCCACCTATTGACAACAGCCAAGTCTTGATAGTAAAAACACAATGTCCATCCCCAGATGAATGGAAAGTGAAGAGATGGTACACATAGAGCATGGAATACTGCTCAGCCATGAAACAGAATAAAATCCTGCCATTTCCAGCATCTTCGATAGATCCGGAGTACCCTGTACTCAGCATGCAACGTCCAACAGAGAAAGAGAAAATTCCAACGATAGCACGTATAGGTGGCATCTCAAAGTCGATACCAAGAAAGTAGAAAGCACAAACAGAGTCACAGATTTAGAACGCAAGTACAGGGTTTCGAGAGGGCAAAGGCATGCGGAGGTGGGTTGAATGAGGAGGGTGGGATTAACACATGCATTCTAATATGTATAAAGCAGACGATCCACAACCACCTACTACAAAGCACAGGGAGAGGTCGGCACCACCCTGGAGTAAGCTACGTGGGAAGAGAATGCGAAAGAGAATGGATGTGTATATATATACATACACAGAGAACTGAATCAAGGTGCTGCACAGCGAAAGTCAATACAGCATTGTAAATTCACTAGACACGGACAGAAATTAGAAACTCTATAAAAACCAAAATGATCGAGGTCCAGTACGTTCCTCTCAGGCCTCAGAGAGGTGTGCGGGTGTCACTTCCCTGGAGCGTGAGCAGGCTTGGGCACCAGAGTTGGAGTCTGGTCACAGTGAGGCAGGTCGGGGCGGTGGGGGGGGCGCACCAGAGAATTAACCCCTTTGGACCTGTGGTGCCTGATCCCCTCTGGTCGGCAGCAGTCTCTCTAGATGTAGGTGTGCCCTCCTGCAGCTAAGCCAAGCCCACTGCAGCCAGAGGATGGTGGTCCGACATGCACAACAGCGTTCAAACATCACCTGGTGTCCAGGTCTCCTGCTGGTGGGGTTCCCGCCATTCACCTCCTTCCTTAGAGTCACCCCACTTGCCTCCGACAACACCCTCATCAGGAGGGGTTTGCAGGGGGTGAGATGAATCGAGAGTGGGAAGGATAAGTGGGAGAAGGAGTGAGACACAAGCCCTTAGGTGTCTGTCCGGACACGTTCCACTCTAATTCATATTCGAAGAACACGCATGTGTGCAAGGTCTGCGTTCCTGGGGAATCCGACCAGCTGTGGGAAAATGCTGCCGCCTTGTGGCCGCGTCCTGTAACTACAACGTTCCAAAGGGAGCTCAGCAGCCCTTCCTGTTCAAAAGGCCAGCGGGGTTGTAATTGACACCCCCGCTGCAAAAATGTCCTGGGGATAGGCACTGGAAAAGAGCCCGAAACAGGATCGACTTGCAACAGGCGGTTTCAAGAGGTAAATTGAATTCACCATGCGTGTTTTGTTTTCCTTTGTGTTGTTTTCTAAGAAAGGCCCAGGAAATATGCTCCACGACCATGCGAATGGGAGAAATGGAAATTGAAACGCCTTTGCGGTTTCACCTGGCAGCTGTTAGGATTGCCAGTGTCAATACGTCTGGAAGCAATACCTTTGGGAGAGGGCCTGGAGAAAAGGGAAGCCTCCTAAGCCACTGGTGGTATTGCACCCTGGTAACAGGCACCACTGAAAACAATCAAGAGATTCCTGCCAAAGAAAAACAAAACCAGAGAGCCGGCCACATGATGTGGCAATCCACCTCCTGGCTGTCTTTGCGCAGTAAAGTATCAATTGGGGAGACCCGGGCTGGCCAGCGACCCCTGCACACCTATTGACAAGAGCCAAGACTTGAAAGTAAAAACACAGTGTCATGGTGTGTGATCCTTTTAACATCATGTTGGAGTCTGTTGGCTAGTATCTTGTTGAGGATTTTTGCATCTAAGTTCATCGGTGATATTGCTCTCCAGTTTTCTTTTCTTGTAGTATCTTTGTCTGGTTTGGGGATCAGGTGGATGGCTTCGTACAATGAGTTTGGGAGTGTTCTTTCCTCTGCAGTGTTTTGGAAGCGTTTGCAGAGCCATGTGTACTTTAGAGAGACACGGGCTCCCCAGCTGGCACTAGCCACCTATTGACAACAGCCAAGTCTTGATAGTAAAAACACAATGTCCATCCCCAGATGAATGGAAAGTGAAGAGATGGTACACATAGAGCATGGAATACTGCTCAGCCATGAAACAGAATAAAATGCTGCCATTTCCAGCATCTTCGATAGATCCGGAGTACCCTGTACTCAGCATGCAACGTCCAACAGAGAAAGAGAAAATTCCAACGATAGCACGTATAGGTGGCATCTCAAAGTCGATACCAAGAAAGTAGAAAGCACAAACAGAGTCACAGATTTAGAACGCAAGTACAGGGTTTCGAGAGGGCAAAGGCATGCGGAGGTGGGTTGAATGAGGAGGGTGGGATTAACACATGCATTCTAATATGTATAAAGCAGACGATCCACAACCACCTACTACAAAGCACAGGGAGAGGTCGGCACCACCCTGGAGTAAGCTACGTGGGAAGAGAATGCGAAAGAGAATGGATGTGTATATATATACATACACAGAGAACTGAATCAAGGTGCTGCACAGCGAAAGTCAATACAGCATTGTAAATTCACTAGACACGGACAGAAATTAGAAACTCTATAAAAACCAAAATGATCGAGGTCCAGTACGTTCCTCTCAGGCCTCAGAGAGGTGTGCGGGTGTCACTTCCCTGGAGCGTGAGCAGGCCTGGGCACCAAAGTTGGAGTGTGGTCACAGTGAGGCAGGTCGGGGCGGTGGGGGGGGCGCACCAGAGAATTAACCCCTTTGGACCTGTGGTACCTGATCCCCTCTGGTCGGCAGCAGTCTCTCTAGATGTAGGTGTGCCCTCCTGCAGCTAAGCCAAGCCCACTGCAGCCAGAGGATGGTGGTCCGACATGCACAACAGCGTTCAAACATCACCTGGTGTCCAGGTCTCCTGCTGGTGGGGTTCCCGCCATTCACCTCCTTCCTTAGAGTCACCCCACTTGCCTCCGACAACAGCCTCATCAGGAGGGGTTTGCAGGGGGTGAGATGAATCGAGAGTGGGAAGGATAAGTGGGAGAAGGAGTGAGACACAAGCCCTTAGGTGTCTGTCCGGACACGTTCCACTCTAATTCATATTCGAAGAACACGCATGTGCGCAAGGTCTGCGTTCCTGGGGAATCCGACCAGCTGTGGGAAAATGCTGCCGCCTTGTGGCCGCGTCCTGTAACTACAACGTTCCAAAGGGAGCTCAGCAGCCCTTCCTGTTCAAAAGGCCAGCGGGGTTGTAATTGACACCCCCGCTGCAAAAATGTCCTGGGGATAGGCACTGGAAAAGAGCCCGAAACAGGATCGACTTGCAACAGGCGGTTTCAAGAGGTAAATTGAATTCACCATGCGTGTTTTGTTTTCCTTTGTGTTGTTTTCTAAGAAAGGCCCAGGAAATATGCTCCACGACCATGCGAATGGGAGAAATGGAAATTGAAACGCCTTTGCGGTTTCACCTGGCAGCTGTTAGGATTGCCAGTGTCAATACGTCTGGAAGCAATACCTTTGGGAGAGGGCCTGGAGAAAAGGGAAGCCTCCTAAGCCACTGGTGGTATTGCACCCTGGTAACAGGCACCACTGAAAACAATCAAGAGATTCCTGCCAAAGAAAAACAAAACCAGAGAGCCGGCCACATGATGTGGCAATCCACCTCCTGGCTGTCTTTGTGCAGTAAAGTATCAATTGGGGAGACCCGGGCTGGCCAGCGACCCCTGCACACCTATTGACAAGAGCCAAGACTTGAAAGTAAAAACACAGTGTCATGGTGTGTGATCCTTTTAACGTCATGTTGGAGTCTGTTGGCTAGTATCTTGTTGAGGATTTTTGCATCTAAGTTCATCGGTGATATTGCTCTCCAGTTTTCTTTTCTTGTAGTATCTTTGTCTGGTTTGGGGATCAGGTGGATGGCTTCGTACAATGAGTTTGGGAGTGTTCTTTCCTCTGCAGTGTTTTGGAAGCGTTTGCAGAGCCATGTGTACTTTAGAGAGACACGGGCTCCCCAGCTGGCACTAGCCACCTATTGACAACAGCCAAGTCTTGATAGTAAAAACACAATGTCCATCCCCAGATGAATGGAAAGTGAAGAGATGGTACACATAGAGCATGGAATACTGCTCAGCCATGAAACAGAATAAAATCCTGCCATTTCCAGCATCTTCGATAGATCCGGAGTACCCTGTACTCAGCATGCAACGTCCAACAGAGAAAGAGAAAATTCCAACGATAGCACGTATAGGTGGCATCTCAAAGTCGATACCAAGAAAGTAGAAAGCACAAACAGAGTCACAGATTTAGAACGCAAGTACAGGGTTTCGAGAGGGCAAAGGCATGCGGAGGTGGGTTGAATGAGGAGGGTGGGATTAACACATGCATTCTAATATGTATAAAGCAGACGATCCACAACCACCTACTACAAAGCACAGGGAGAGGTCGGCACCACCCTGGAGTAAGCTACGTGGGAAGAGAATGCGAAAGAGAATGGATGTGTATATATATACATACACAGAGAACTGAATCAAGGTGCTGCACAGCGAAAGTCAATACAGCATTGTAAATTCACTAGACACGGACAGAAATTAGAAACTCTATAAAAACCAAAATGATCGAGGTCCAGTACGTTCCTCTCAGGCCTCAGAGAGGTGTGCGGGTGTCACTTCCCTGGAGCGTGAGCAGGCTTGGGCACCAGAGTTGGAGTCTGGTCACAGTGAGGCAGGTCGGGGCGGTGGGGGGGGCGCACCAGAGAATTAACCCCTTTGGACCTGTGGTGCCTGATCCCCTCTGGTCGGCAGCAGTCTCTCTAGATGTAGGTGTGCCCTCCTGCAGCTAAGCCAAGCCCACTGCAGCCAGAGGATGGTGGTCCGACATGCACAACAGCGTTCAAACATCACCTGGTGTCCAGGTCTCCTGCTGGTGGGGTTCCCGCCATTCACCTCCTTCCTTAGAGTCACCCCACTTGCCTCCGACAACAGCCTCATCAGGAGGGGTTTGCAGGGGGTGAGATGAATCGAGAGTGGGAAGGATAAGTGGGAGAAGGAGTGAGACACAAGCCCTTAGGTGTCTGTCCGGACACGTTCCACTCTAATTCATATTCGAAGAACACGCATGTGCGCAAGGTCTGCGTTCCTGGGGAATCCGACCAGCTGTGGGAAAATGCTGCCGCCTTGTGGCCGCGTCCTGTAACTACAACGTTCCAAAGGGAGCTCAGCAGCCCTTCCTGTTCAAAAGGCCAGCGGGGTTGTAATTGACACCCCCGCTGCAAAAATGTCCTGGGGATAGGCACTGGAAAAGAGCCCGAAACAGGATCGACTTGCAACAGGCGGTTTCAAGAGCTAAATTGAATTCACCATGCGTGTTTTGTTTTCCTTTGTGTTGTTTTCTAAGAAAGGCCCAGGAAATATGCTCCACGACCATGCGAATGGGAGAAATGGAAATTGAAACGCCTTTGCGGTTTCACCTGGCAGCTGTTAGGATTGCCAGTGTCAATACGTCTGGAAGCAATACCTTTGGGAGAGGGCCTGGAGAAAAGGGAAGCCTCCTAAGCCACTGGTGGTATTGCACCCTGGTAACAGGCACCACTGAAAACAATCAAGAGATTCCTGCCAAAGAAAAACAAAACCAGAGAGCCGGCCACATGATGTGGCAATCCACCTCCTGGCTGTCTTTGTGCAGTAAAGTATCAATTGGGGAGACCCGGGCTGGCCAGCGACCCCTGCACACCTATTGACAAGAGCCAAGACTTGAAAGTAAAAACACAGTGTCATGGTGTGTGATCCTTTTAACGTCATGTTGGAGTCTGTTGGCTAGTATCTTGTTGAGGATTTTTGCATCTAAGTTCATCGGTGATATTGCTCTCCAGTTTTCTTTTCTTGTAGTATCTTTGTCTGGTTTGGGGATCAGGTGGATGGCTTCGTACAATGAGTTTGGGAGTGTTCTTTCCTCTGCAGTGTTTTGGAAGCGTTTGCAGAGCCATGTGTACTTTAGAGAGACACGGGCTCCCCAGCTGGCACTAGCCACCTATTGACAACAGCCAAGTCTTGATAGTAAAAACACAATGTCCATCCCCAGATGAATGGAAAGTGAAGAGATGGTACACATAGAGCATGGAATACTGCTCAGCCATGAAACAGAATAAAATCCTGCCATTTCCAGCATCTTCGATAGATCCGGAGTACCCTGTACTCAGCATGCAACGTCCAACAGAGAAAGAGAAAATTCCAACGATAGCACGTATAGGTGGCATCTCAAAGTCGATACCAAGAAAGTAGAAAGCACAAACAGAGTCACAGATTTAGAACGCAAGTACAGGGTTTCGAGAGGGCAAAGGCATGCGGAGGTGGGTTGAATGAGGAGGGTGGGATTAACACATGCATTCTAATATGTATAAAGCAGACGATCCACAACCACCTACTACAAAGCACAGGGAGAGGTCGGCACCACCTTGGAGTAAGCTACGTGGGAAGAGAATGCGAAAGAGAATGGATGTGTATATATATACATACACAGAGAACTGAATCAAGGTGCTGCACAGCGAAAGTCAATACTGCATTGTAAATTCACTAGACACGGACAGAAATTAGAAACTCTATAAAAACCAAAATGATCGAGGTCCAGTACGTTCCTCTCAGGCCTCAGAGAGGTGTGCGGGTGTCACTTCCCTGGAGCGTGAGCAGGCCTGGGCACCAAAGTTGGAGTGTGGTCACAGTGAGGCAGGTCGGGGCGGTGGGGGGGGCGCACCAGAGAATTAACCCCTTTGGACCTGTGGTGCCTGATCCCCTCTGGTCGGCAGCAGTCTCTCTAGATGTAGGTGTGCCCTCCTGCAGCTAAGCCAAGCCCACTGCAGCCAGAGGATGGTGGTCCGACATGCACAACAGCGTTCAAACATCACCTGGTGTCCAGGTCTCCTGCTGGTGGGGTTCCCGCCATTCACCTCCTTCCTTAGAGTCACCCCACTTGCCTCCGACAACAGCCTCATCAGGAGGGGTTTGCAGGGGGTGAGATGAATCGAGAGTGGGAAGGATAAGTGGGAGAAGGAGTGAGACACAAGCCCTTAGGTGTCTGTCCGGACACGTTCCACTCTAATTCATATTCGAAGAACACGCATGTGCGCAAGGTCTGCGTTCCTGGGGAATCCGACCAGCTGTGGGAAAATGCTGCCGCCTTGTGGCCGCGTCCTGTAACTACAACGTTCCAAAGGGAGCTCAGCAGCCCTTCCTGTTCAAAAGGCCAGCGGGGTTGTAATTGACACCCCCGCTGCAAAAATGTCCTGGGGATAGGCACTGGAAAAGAGCCCGAAACAGGATCGACTTGCAACAGGCGGTTTCAAGAGGTAAATTGAATTCACCATGCGTGTTTTGTTTTCCTTTGTGTTGTTTTCTAAGAAAGGCCCAGGAAATATGCTCCACGACCATGCGAATGGGAGAAATGGAAATTGAAACGCCTTTGCGGTTTCACCTGGCAGCTGTTAGGATTGCCAGTGTCAATACGTCTGGAAGCAATACCTTTGGGAGAGGGCCTGGAGAAAAGGGAAGCCTCCTAAGCCACTGGTGGTATTGCACCCTGGTAACAGGCACCACTGAAAACAATCAAGAGATTCCTGCCAAAGAAAAACAAAACCAGAGAGCCGGCCACATGATGTGGCAATCCACCTCCTGGCTGTCTTTGTGCAGTAAAGTATCAATTGGGGAGACCCGGGCTGGCCAGCGACCCCTGCACACCTATTGACAAGAGCCAAGACTTGAAAGTAAAAACACAGTGTCATGGTGTGTGATCCTTTTAACGTCATGTTGGAGTCTGTTGGCTAGTATCTTGTTGAGGATTTTTGCATCTAAGTTCATCGGTGATATTGCTCTCCAGTTTTCTTTTCTTGTAGTATCTTTGTCTGGTTTGGGGATCAGGTGGATGGCTTCGTACAATGAGTTTGGGAGTGTTCTTTCCTCTGCAGTGTTTTGGAAGCGTTTGCAGAGCCATGTGTACTTTAGAGAGACACGGGCTCCCCAGCTGGCACTAGCCACCTATTGACAACAGCCAAGTCTTGATAGTAAAAACACAATGTCCATCCCCAGATGAATGGAAAGTGAAGAGATGGTACACATAGAGCATGGAATACTGCTCAGCCATGAAACAGAATAAAATCCTGCCATTTCCAGCATCTTCGATAGATCCGGAGTACCCTGTACTCAGCATGCAACGTCCAACAGAGAAAGAGAAAATTCCAACGATAGCACGTATAGGTGGCATCTCAAAGTCGATACCAAGAAAGTAGAAAGCACAAACAGAGTCACAGATTTAGAACGCAAGTACAGGGTTTCGAGAGGGCAAAGGCATGCGGAGGTGGGTTGAATGAGGAGGGTGGGATTAACACATGCATTCTAATATGTATAAAGCAGATGATCCACAACCACCTACTACAAAGCACAGGGAGAGGTCGGCACCACCCTGGAGTAAGCTACGTGGGAAGAGAATGCGAAAGAGAATGGATGTGTATATATATACATACACAGAGAACTGAATCAAGGTGCTGCACAGCGAAAGTCAATACAGCATTGTAAATTCACTAGACACGGACAGAAATTAGAAACTCTATAAAAACCAAAATGATCGAGGTCCAGTACGTTCCTCTCAGGCCTCAGAGAGGTGTGCGGGTGTCACTTCCCTGGAGCGTGAGCAGGCTTGGGCACCAAAGTTGGAGTGTGGTCACAGTGAGGCAGGTCGGGGCGGTGGGGGGGGCGCACCAGAGAATTAACCCCTTTGGACCTGTGGTGCCTGATCCCCTCTGGTCGGCAGCAGTCTCTCTAGATGTAGGTGTGCCCTCCTGCAGCTAAGCCAAGCCCACTGCAGCCAGAGGATGGTGGTCCGACATGCACAACAGCGTTCAAACATCACCTGGTGTCCAGGTCTCCTGCTGGTGGGGTTCCCGCCATTCACCTCCTTCCTTAGAGTCACCCCACTTGCCTCCGACAACAGCCTCATCAGGAGGGGTTTGCAGGGGGTGAGATGAATCGAGAGTGGGAAGGATAAGTGGGAGAAGGAGTGAGACACAAGCCCTTAGGTGTCTGTCCGGACACTTTCCACTCTAATTCATATTCGAAGAACACGCATGTGTGCAAGGTCTGCGTTCCTGGGGAATCCGACCAGCTGTGGGAAAATGCTGCCGCCTTGTGGCCGCGTCCTGTAACTACAACGTTCCAAAGGGAGCTCAGCAGCCCTTCCTGTTCAAAAGGCCAGCGGGGTTGTAATTGACACCCCCGCTGCAAAAATGTCCTGGGGATAGGCACTGGAAAAGAGCCCGAAACAGGATCGACTTGCAACAGGCGGTTTCAAGAGGTAAATTGAATTCACCATGCGTGTTTTGTTTTCCTTTGTGTTGTTTTCTAAGAAAGGCCCAGGAAATATGCTCCACGACCATGCGAATGGGAGAAATGGAAATTGAAACGCCTTTGCGGTTTCACCTGGCAGCTGTTAGGATTGCCAGTGTCAATACGTCTGGAAGCAATACCTTTGGGAGAGGGCCTGGAGAAAAGGGAAGCCTCCTAAGCCACTGGTGGTATTGCACCCTGGTAACAGGCACCACTGAAAACAATCAAGAGATTCCTGCCAAAGAAAAACAAAACCAGAGAGCCGGCCACATGATGTGGCAATCCACCTCCTGGCTGTCTTTGCACAGTAAAGTATCAATTGGGGAGACCCGGGCTGGCCAGCGACCCCTGCACACCTATTGACAAGAGCCAAGACTTGAAAGTAAAAACACAGTGTCATGGTGTGTGATCCTTTTAACATCATGTTGGAGTCTGTTGGCTAGTATCTTGTTGAGGATTTTTGCATCTAAGTTCATCGGTGATATTGCTCTCCAGTTTTCTTTTCTTGTAGTATCTTTGTCTGGTTTGGGGATCAGGTGGATGGCTTCGTACAATGAGTTTGGGAGTGTTCTTTCCTCTGCAGTGTTTTGGAAGCGTTTGCAGAGCCATGTGTACTTTAGAGAGACACGGGCTCCCCAGCTGGCACTAGCCACCTATTGACAACAGCCAAGTCTTGATAGTAAAAACACAATGTCCATCCCCAGATGAATGGAAAGTGAAGAGATGGTACACATAGAGCATGGAATACTGCTCAGCCATGAAACAGAATAAAATCCTGCCATTTCCAGCATCTTCGATAGATCCGGAGTACCCTGTACTCAGCATGCAACGTCCAACAGAGAAAGAGAAAATTCCAACGATAGCACGTATAGGTGGCATCTCAAAGTCGATACCAAGAAAGTAGAAAGCACAAACAGAGTCACAGATTTAGAACGCAAGTACAGGGTTTCGAGAGGGCAAAGGCATGCGGAGGTGGGTTGAATGAGGAGGGTGGGATTAACACATGCATTCTAATATGTATAAAGCAGACGATCCACAACCACCTACTACAAAGCACAGGGAGAGGTCGGCACCACCCTGGAGTAAGCTACGTGGGAAGAGAATGCGAAAGAGAATGGATGTGTATATATATACATACACAGAGAACTGAATCAAGGTGCTGCACAGCGAAAGTCAATACAGCATTGTAAATTCACTAGACACGGACAGAAATTAGAAACTCTATAAAAACCAAAATGATCGAGGTCCAGTACGTTCCTCTCAGGCCTCAGAGAGGTGTGCGGGTGTCACTTCCCTGGAGCGTGAGCAGGCTTGGGCACCAAAGTTGGAGTGTGGTCACAGTGAGGCAGGTCAGGGCGGTGGGGGGGGCGCACCAGAGAATTAACCCCTTTGGACCTGTGGTGCCTGATCCCCTCTGGTCAGCAGCAGTCTCTCTAGATGTAGGTGTGCCCTCCTGCAGCTAAGCCAAGCCCACTGCAGCCAGAGGATGGTGGTCCGACATGCACAACAGCGTTCAAACATCACCTGGTGTCCAGGTCTCCTGCTGGTGGGGTTCCCGCCATTCACCTCCTTCCTTAGAGTCACCCCACTTGCCTCCGACAACACCCTCATCAGGAGGGGTTTGCAGGGGGTGAGATGAATCGAGAGTGGGAAGGATAAGTGGGAGAAGGAGTGAGACACAAGCCCTTAGGTGTCTGTCCGGACACGTTCCACTCTAATTCATATGCGAAGAACACGCATGTGCGCAAGGTCTGCGTTCCTGGGGAATCCGACCAGCTGTGGGAAAATGCTGCCGCCTTGTGGCCGCGTCCTGTAACTACAACGTTCCAAAGGGAGCTCAGCAGCCCTTCCTGTTCAAAAGGCCAGCGGGGTTGTAATTGACACCCCCGCTGCAAAAATGTCCTGGGGATAGGCACTGGAAAAGAGCCCGAAACAGGATCGACTTGCAACAGGCGGTTTCAAGAGGTAAATTGAATTCACCATGCGTGTTTTGTTTTCCTTTGTGTTGTTTTCTAAGAAAGGCCCAGGAAATATGCTCCACGACCATGCGAATGGGAGAAATGGAAATTGAAACGCCTTTGCGGTTTCACCTGGCAGCTGTTAGGATTGCCAGTGTCAATACGTCTGGAAGCAATACCTTTGGGAGAGGGCCTGGAGCAAAGGGAAGCCTCCTAAGCCACTGGTGGTATTGCACCCTGGTAACAGGCACCACTGAAAACAATCAAGAGATTCCTGCCAAAGAAAAACAAAACCAGAGAGCCGGCCACATGATGTGGCAATCCACCTCCTGGCTGTCTTTGTGCAGTAAAGTATCAATTGGGGAGACCCGGGCTGGCCAGCGACCCCTGCACACCTATTGACAAGAGCCAAGACTTGAAAGTAAAAACACAGTGTCATGGTGTGTGATCCTTTTAACGTCATGTTGGAGTCTGTTGGCTAGTATCTTGTTGAGGATTTTTGCATCTAAGTTCATCGGTGATATTGCTCTCCAGTTTTCTTTTCTTGTAGTATCTTTGTCTGGTTTGGGGATCAGGTGGATGGCTTCGTACAATGAGTTTGGGAGTGTTCTTTCCTCTGCAGTGTTTTGGAAGCGTTTGCAGAGCCATGTGTACTTTAGAGAGACACGGGCTCCCCAGCTGGCACTAGCCACCTATTGACAACAGCCAAGTCTTGATAGTAAAAACACAATGTCCATCCCCAGATGAATGGAAAGTGAAGAGATGGTACACATAGAGCATGGAATACTGCTCAGCCATGAAACAGAATAAAATCCTGCCATTTCCAGCATCTTCGATAGATCCGGAGTACCCTGTACTCAGCATGCAACGTCCAACAGAGAAAGAGAAAATTCCAACGATAGCACGTATAGGTGGCATCTCAAAGTCGATACCAAGAAAGTAGAAAGCACAAACAGAGTCACAGATTTAGAACGCAAGTACAGGGTTTTGAGAGGGCAAAGGCATGCGGAGGTGGGTTGAATGAGGAGGGTGGGATTAACACATGCATTCTAATATGTATAAAGCAGACGATCCACAACCACCTACTACAAAGCACAGGGAGAGGTCGGCACCACCCTGGAGTAAGCTACGTGGGAAGAGAATGCGAAAGAGAATGGATGTGTATATATATACATACACAGAGAACTGAATCAAGGTGCTGCACAGCGAAAGTCAATACAGCATTGTAAATTCACTAGACACGGACAGAAATTAGAAACTCTATAAAAACCAAAATGATCGAGGTCCAGTACGTTCCTCTCAGGCCTCAGAGAGGTGTGCGGGTGTCACTTCCCTGGAGCGTGAGCAGGCTTGGGCACCAGAGTTGGAGTGTGGTCACAGTGAGGCAGGTCGGGGCGGTGGGGGGGGCGCACCAGAGAATTAACCCCTTTGGACCTGTGGTGCCTGATCCCCTCTGGTCGGCAGCAGTCTCTCTAGATGTAGGTGTGCCCTCCTGCAGCTAAGCCAAGCCCACTGCAGCCAGAGGATGGTGGTCCGACATGCACAACAGCGTTCAAACATCACCTGGTGTCCAGGTCTCCTGCTGGTGGGGTTCCCGCCATTCACCTCCTTCCTTAGAGTCACCCCACTTGCCTCCGACAACACCCTCATCAGGAGGGGTTTGCAGGGGGTGAGATGAATCGAGAGTGGGAAGGATAAGTGGGAGAAGGAGTGAGACACAAGCCCTTAGGTGTCTGTCCGGACACGTTCCACTCTAATTCATATTCGAAGAACACGCATGTGCGCAAGGTCTGCGTTCCTGGGGAATCCGACCAGCTGTGGGAAAATGCTGCCGCCTTGTGGCCGCGTCCTGTAACTACAACGTTCCAAAGGGAGCTCAGCAGCCCTTCCTGTTCAAAAGGCCAGCGGGGTTGTAATTGACACCCCCGCTGCAAAAATGTCCTGGGGATAGGCACTGGAAAAGAGCCCGAAACAGGATCGACTTGCAACAGGCGGTTTCAAGAGCTAAATTGAATTCACCATGCGTGTTTTGTTTTCCTTTGTGTTGTTTTCTAAGAAAGGCCCAGGAAATATGCTCCACGACCATGCGAATGGGAGAAATGGAAATTGAAACGCCTTTGCGGTTTCACCTGGCAGCTGTTAGGATTGCCAGTGTCAATACGTCTGGAAGCAATACCTTTGGGAGAGGGCCTGGAGCAAAGGGAAGCCTCCTAAGCCACTGGTGGTATTGCACCCTGGTAACAGGCACCACTGAAAACAATCAAGAGATTCCTGCCAAAGAAAAACAAAACCAGAGAGCCGGCCACATGATGTGGCAATCCACCTCCTGGCTGTCTTTGTGCAGTAAAGTATCAATTGGGGAGACCCGGGCTGGCCAGCGACCCCTGCACACCTATTGACAAGAGCCAAGACTTGAAAGTAAAAACACAGTGTCATGGTGTGTGATCCTTTTAACGTCATGTTGGAGTCTGTTGGCTAGTATCTTGTTGAGGATTTTTGCATCTAAGTTCATCGGTGATATTGCTCTCCAGTTTTCTTTTCTTGTAGTATCTTTGTCTGGTTTGGGGATCAGGTGGATGGCTTCGTACAATGAGTTTGGGAGTGTTCTTTCCTCTGCAGTGTTTTGGAAGCGTTTGCAGAGCCATGTGTACTTTAGAGAGACACGGGCTCCCCAGCTGGCACTAGCCACCTATTGACAACAGCCAAGTCTTGATAGTAAAAACACAATGTCCATCCCCAGATGAATGGAAAGTGAAGAGATGGTACACATAGAGCATGGAATACTGCTCAGCCATGAAACAGAATAAAATCCTGCCATTTCCAGCATCTTCGATAGATCCGGAGTACCCTGTACTCAGCATGCAACGTCCAACAGAGAAAGAGAAAATTCCAACGATAGCACGTATAGGTGGCATCTCAAAGTCGATACCAAGAAAGTAGAAAGCACAAACAGAGTCACAGATTTAGAACGCAAGTACAGGGTTTTGAGAGGGCAAAGGCATGTGGAGGTGGGTTGAATGAGGAGGGTGGGATTAACACATGCATTCTAATATGTATAAAGCAGATGATCCACAACCACCTACTACAAAGCACAGGGAGAGGTCGGCACCACCTTGGAGTAAGCTACGTGGGAAGAGAATGCGAAAGAGAATGGATGTGTATATATATACATACACAGAGAACTGAATCAAGGTGCTGCACAGCGAAAGTCAATACAGCATTGTAAATTCACTAGACACGGACAGAAATTAGAAACTCTATAAAAACCAAAATGATCGAGGTCCAGTACGTTCCTCTCAGGCCTCAGAGAGGTGTGCGGGTGTCACTTCCCTGGAGCGTGAGCAGGCCTGGGCACCAAAGTTGGAGTGTGGTCACAGTGAGGCAGGTCGGGGCGGTGGGGGGGGCGCACCAGAGAATTAACCCCTTTGGACCTGTGGTGCCTGATCCCCTCTGGTCGGCAGCAGTCTCTCTAGATGTAGGTGTGCCCTCCTGCAGCTAAGCCAAGCCCACTGCAGCCAGAGGATGGTGGTCCGACATGCACAACAGCGTTCAAACATCACCTGGTGTCCAGGTCTCCTGCTGGTGGGGTTCCCGCCATTCACCTCCTTCCTTAGAGTCACCCCACTTGCCTCCGACAACAGCCTCATCAGGAGGGGTTTGCAGGGGGTGAGATGAATCGAGAGTGGGAAGGATAAGTGGGAGAAGGAGTGAGACACAAGCCCTTAGGTGTCTGTCCGGACACGTTCCACTCTAATTCATATTCGAAGAACACGCATGTGCGCAAGGTCTGCGTTCCTGGGGAATCCGACCAACTGTGGGAAAATGCTGCCGCCTTGTGGCCGCGTCCTGTAACTACAACGTTCCAAAGGGAGCTCAGCAGCCCTTCCTGTTCAAAAGGCCAGCGGGGTTGTAATTGACACCCCCGCTGCAAAAATGTCCTGGGGATAGGCACTGGAAAAGAGCCCGAAACAGGATCGACTTGCAACAGGCGGTTTCAAGAGGTAAATTGAATTCACCATGCGTGTTTTGTTTTCCTTTGTGTTGTTTTCTAAGAAAGGCCCAGGAAATATGCTCCACGACCATGCGAATGGGAGAAATGGAAATTGAAACGCCTTTGCGGTTTCACCTGGCAGCTGTTAGGATTGCCAGTGTCAATACGTCTGGAAGCAATACCTTTGGGAGAGGGCCTGGAGAAAAGGGAAGCCTCCTAAGCCACTGGTGGTATTGCACCCTGGTAACAGGCACCACTGAAAACAATCAAGAGATTCCTGCCAAAGAAAAACAAAACCAGAGAGCCGGCCACATGATGTGGCAATCCACCTCCTGGCTGTCTTTGTGCAGTAAAGTATCAATTGGGGAGACCCGGGCTGGCCAGCGACCCCTGCACACCTATTGACAAGAGCCAAGACTTGAAAGTAAAAACACAGTGTCATGGTGTGTGATCCTTTTAACGTCATGTTGGAGTCTGTTGGCTAGTATCTTGTTGAGGATTTTTGCATCTAAGTTCATCGGTGATATTGCTCTCCAGTTTTCTTTTCTTGTAGTATCTTTGTCTGGTTTGGGGATCAGGTGGATGGCTTCGTACAATGAGTTTGGGAGTGTTCTTTCCTCTGCAGTGTTTTGGAAGCGTTTGCAGAGCCATGTGTACTTTAGAGAGACACGGGCTCCCCAGCTGGCACTAGCCACCTATTGACAACAGCCAAGTCTTGATAGTAAAAACACAATGTCCATCCCCAGATGAATGGAAAGTGAAGAGATGGTACACATAGAGCATGGAATACTGCTCAGCCATGAAACAGAATAAAATCCCGCCATTTCCAGCATCTTCGATAGATCCGGAGTACCCTGTACTCAGCATGCAACGTCCAACAGAGAAAGAGAAAATTCCAACGATAGCACGTATAGGTGGCATCTCAAAGTCGATACCAAGAAAGTAGAAAGCACAAACAGAGTCACAGATTTAGAACGCAAGTACAGGGTTTTGAGAGGGCAAAGGCATGCGGAGGTGGGTTGAATGAGGAGGGTGGGATTAACACATGCATTCTAATATGTATAAAGCAGACGATCCACAACCACCTACTACAAAGCACAGGGAGAGGTCGGCACCACCCTGGAGTAAGCTACGTGGGAAGAGAATGCGAAAGAGAATGGATGTGTATATATATACATACACAGAGAACTGAATCAAGGTGCTGCACAGCGAAAGTCAATACAGCATTGTAAATTCACTAGACACGGACAGAAATTAGAAACTCTATAAAAACCAAAATGATCGAGGTCCAGTACGTTCCTCTCAGGCCTCAGAGAGGTGTGTGGGTGTCAATTCCCTGGAGCGTGAGCAGGCTTGGGCACCAGAGTTGGAGTGTGGTCACAGTGAGGCAGGTCGGGGCGGTGGGGGGGGCGCACCAGAGAATTAACCCCTTTGGACCTGTGGTGCCTGATCCCCTCTGGTCCGCAGCAGTCTCTCTAGATGTAGGTGTGCCCTCCTGCAGCTAAGCCAAGCCCACTGCAGCCAGAGGATGGTGGTCCGACATGCACAACAGCGTTCAAACATCACCTGGTGTCCAGGTCTCCTGCTGGTGGGGTTCCCGCCATTCACCTCCTTCCTTAGAGTCACCCCACTTGCCTCCGACAACACCCTCATCAGGAGGGGTTTGCAGGGGGTGAGATGAATCGAGAGTGGGAAGGATAAGTGGGAGAAGGAGTGAGACACACGCCCTTAGGTGTCTGTCCGGACACGTTCCACTCTAATTCATATTCGAAGAACACGCATGTGCGCAAGGTCTGCGTTCCTGGGGAATCCGACCAGCTGTGGGAAAATGCTGCCGCCTTGTGGCCGCGTCCTGTAACTACAACGTTCCAAAGGGAGCTCAGCAGCCCTTCCTGTTCAAAAGGCCAGCGGGGTTGTAATTGACACCCCCGCTGCAAAAATGTCCTGGGGATAGGCACTGGAAAAGAGCCCGAAACAGGATCGACTTGCAACAGGCGGTTTCAAGAGGTAAATTGAATTCACCATGCGTGTTTTGTTTTCCTTTGTGTTGTTTTCTAAGAAAGGCCCAGGAAATATGCTCCACGACCATGCGAATGGGAGAAATGGAAATTGAAACGCCTTTGCGGTTTCACCTGGCAGCTGTTAGGATTGCCAGTGTCAATACGTCTGGAAGCAATACCTTTGGGAGAGGGCCTGGAGAAAAGGGAAGCCTCCTAAGCCACTGGTGGTATTGCACCCTGGTAACAGGCACCACTGAAAACAATCAAGAGATTCCTGCCAAAGAAAAACAAAACCAGAGAGCCGGCCACATGATGTGGCAATCCACCTCCTGGCTGTCTTTGTGCAGTAAAGTATCAATTGGGGAGACCCGGGCTGGCCAGCGACCCCTGCACACCTATTGACAAGAGCCAAGACTTGAAAGTAAAAACACAGTGTCATGGTGTGTGATCCTTTTAACGTCATGTTGGAGTCTGTTGGCTAGTATCTTGTTGAGGATTTTTGCATCTAAGTTCATCGGTGATATTGCTCTCCAGTTTTCTTTTCTTGTAGTATCTTTGTCTGGTTTGGGGATCAGGTGGATGGCTTCGTACAATGAGTTTGGGAGTGTTCTTTCCTCTGCAGTGTTTTGGAAGCGTTTGCAGAGCCATGTGTACTTTAGAGAGACACGGGCTCCCCAGCTGGCACTAGCCACCTATTGACAACAGCCAAGTCTTGATAGTAAAAACACAATGTCCATCCCCAGATGAATGGAAAGTGAAGAGATGGTACACATAGAGCATGGAATACTGCTCAGCCATGAAACAGAATAAAATCCTGCCATTTCCAGCATCTTCGATAGATCCGGAGTACCCTGTACTCAGCATGCAACGTCCAACAGAGAAAGAGAAAATTCCAACGATAGCACGTATAGGTGGCATCTCAAAGTCGATACCAAGAAAGTAGAAAGCACAAACAGAGTCACAGATTTAGAACGCAAGTACAGGGTTTCGAGAGGGCAAAGGCATGCGGAGGTGGGTTGAATGAGGAGGGTGGGATTAACACATGCATTCTAATATGTATAAAGCAGACGATCCACAACCACCTACTACAAAGCACAGGGAGAGGTCGGCACCACCCTGGAGTAAGCTACGTGGGAAGAGAATGCGAAAGAGAATGGATGTGTATATATATACATACACAGAGAACTGAATCAAGGTGCTGCACAGCGAAAGTCAATACAGCATTGTAAATTCACTAGACACGGACAGAAATTAGAAACTCTATAAAAACCAAAATGATCGAGGTCCAGTACGTTCCTCTCAGGCCTCAGAGAGGTGTGTGGGTGTCAATTCCCTGGAGCGTGAGCAGGCTTGGGCACCAGAGTTGGAGTGTGGTCACAGTGAGGCAGGTCGGGGCGGTGGGGGGGGCGCACCAGAGAATTAACCCCTTTGGACCTGTGGTGCCTGATCCCCTCTGGTCCGCAGCAGTCTCTCTAGATGTAGGTGTGCCCTCCTGCAGCTAAGCCAAGCCCACTGCAGCCAGAGGATGGTGGTCCGACATGCACAACAGCGTTCAAACATCACCTGGTGTCCAGGTCTCCTGCTGGTGGGGTTCCCGCCATTCACCTCCTTCCTTAGAGTCACCCCACTTGCCTCCGACAACACCCTCATCAGGAGGGGTTTGCAGGGGGTGAGATGAATCGAGAGTGGGAAGGATAAGTGGGAGAAGGAGTGAGACACAAGCCCTTAGGTGTCTGTCCGGACACGTTCCACTCTAATTCATATTCGAAGAACACGCATGTGCGCAAGGTCTGCGTTCCTGGGGAATCCGACCAGCTGTGGGAAAATGCTGTCGCCTTGTGGCCGCTTCCTGTAACTACAACGTTCCAAAGGGAGCTCAGCAGCCCTTCCTGTTCAAAAGGCCAGCGGGGTTGTAATTGACACCCCCGCTGCAAAAATGTCCTGGGGATAGGCACTGGAAAAGAGCCCGAAACAGGATCGACTTGCAACAGGCGGTTTCAAGAGGTAAATTGAATTCACCATGCGTGTTTTGTTTTCCTTTGTGTTGTTTTCTAAGAAAGGCCCAGGAAATATGCTCCACGACCATGCGAATGGGAGAAATGGAAATTGAAACGCCTTTGCGGTTTCACCTGGCAGCTGTTAGGATTGCCAGTGTCAATACGTCTGGAAGCAATACCTTTGGGAGAGGGCCTGGAGAAAAGGGAAGCCTCCTAAGCCACTGGTGGTATTGCACCCTGGTAACAGGCACCACTGAAAACAATCAAGAGATTCCTGCCAAAGAAAAACAAAACCAGAGAGCCGGCCACATGATGTGGCAATCCACCTCCTGGCTGTCTTTGCGCAGTAAAGTATCAATTGGGGAGACCCGGGCTGGCCAGCGACCCCTGCACACCTATTGACAAGAGCCAAGACTTGAAAGTAAAAACACAGTGTCATGGTGTGTGATCCTTTTAACATCATGTTGGAGTCTGTTGGCTAGTATCTTGTTGAGGATTTTTGCATCTAAGTTCATCGGTGATATTGCTCTCCAGTTTTCTTTTCTTGTAGTATCTTTGTCTGGTTTGGGGATCAGGTGGATGGCTTCGTACAATGAGTTTGGGAGTGTTCTTTCCTCTGCAGTGTTTTGGAAGCGTTTGCAGAGCCATGTGTACTTTAGAGAGACACGGGCTCCCCAGCTGGCACTAGCCACCTATTGACAACAGCCAAGTCTTGATAGTAAAAACACAATGTCCATCCCCAGATGAATGGAAAGTGAAGAGATGGTACACATAGAGCATGGAATACTGCTCAGCCATGAAACAGAATAAAATCCTGCCATTTCCAGCATCTTCGATAGATCCGGAGTACCCTGTACTCAGCATGCAACGTCCAACAGAGAAAGAGAAAATTCCAACGATAGCACGTATAGGTGGCATCTCAAAATCGATACCAAGAAAGTAGAAAGCACAAACAGAGTCACAGATTTAGAATGCAAGTACAGGGTTTCGAGAGGGCAAAGGCATGCGGAGGTGGGTTGAATGAGGAGGGTGGGATTAACACATGCATTCTAATATGTATAAAGCAGACGATCCACAACCACCTACTACAAAGCACAGGGAGAGGTCGGCACCACCCTGGAGTAAGCTACGTGGGAAGAGAATGCGAAAGAGAATGGATGTGTATATATATACATACACAGAGAACTGAATCAAGGTGCTGCACAGCGAAAGTCAATACAGCATTGTAAATTCACTAGACACGGACAGAAATTAGAAACTCTATAAAAACCAAAATGATCGAGGTCCAGTACGTTCCTCTCAGGCCTCAGAGAGGTGTGCGGGTGTCACTTCCCTGGAGCGTGAGCAGGCTTGGGCACCAGAGTTGGAGTGTGGTCACAGTGAGGCAGGTCGGGGCGGTGGGGGGGGCGCACCAGAGAATTAACCCCTTTGGACCTGTGGTGCCTGATCCCCTCTGGTCGGCAGCAGTCTCTCTAGATGTAGGTGTGCCCTCCTGCAGCTAAGCCAAGCCCACTGCAGCCAGAGGATGGTGGTCCGACATGCACAACAGCGTTCAAACATCACCTGGTGTCCAGGTCTCCTGCTGGTGGGGTTCCCGCCATTCACCTCCTTCCTTAGAGTCACCCCACTTGCCTCCGACAACACCCTCATCAGGAGGGGTTTGCAGGGGGTGAGATGAATCGAGAGTGGGAAGGATAAGTGGGAGAAGGAGTGAGACACAAGCCCTTAGGTGTCTGTCCGGACACGTTCCACTCTAATTCATATTCGAAGAACACGCATGTGCGCAAGGTCTGCGTTCCTGGGGAATCCGACCAGCTGTGGGAAAATGCTGCCGCCTTGTGGCCGCGTCCTGTAACTACAACGTTCCAAAGGGAGCTCAGCAGCCCTTCCTGTTCAAAAGGCCAGCGGGGTTGTAATTGACACCCCCGCTGCAAAAATGTCCTGGGGATAGGCACTGGAAAAGAGCCCGAAACAGGATCGACTTGCAACAGGCGGTTTCAAGAGGTAAATTGAATTCACCATGCGTGTTTTGTTTTCCTTTGTGTTGTTTTCTAAGAAAGGCCCAGGAAATATGCTCCACGACCATGCGAATGGGAGAAATGGAAATTGAAACGCCTTTGCGGTTTCACCTGGCAGCTGTTAGGATTGCCAGTGTCAATACGTCTGGAAGCAATACCTTTGGGAGAGGGCCTGGAGAAAAGGGAAGCCTCCTAAGCCACTGGTGGTATTGCACCCTGGTAACAGGCACCACTGAAAACAATCAAGAGATTCCTGCCAAAGAAAAACAAAACCAGAGAGCCGGCCACATGATGTGGCAATCCACCTCCTGGCTGTCTTTGTGCAGTAAAGTATCAATTGGGGAGACCCGGGCTGGCCAGCGACCCCTGCACACCTATTGACAAGAGCCAAGACTTGAAAGTAAAAACACAGTGTCATGGTGTGTGATCCTTTTAACGTCATGTTGGAGTCTGTTGGCTAGTATCTTGTTGAGGATTTTTGCATCTAAGTTCATCGGTGATATTGCTCTCCAGTTTTCTTTTCTTGTAGTATCTTTGTCTGGTTTGGGGATCAGGTGGATGGCTTCGTACAATGAGTTTGGGAGTGTTCTTTCCTCTGCAGTGTTTTGGAAGCGTTTGCAGAGCCATGTGTACTTTAGAGAGACACGGGCTCCCCAGCTGGCACTAGCCACCTATTGACAACAGCCAAGTCTTGATAGTAAAAACACAATGTCCATCCCCAGATGAATGGAAAGTGAAGAGATGGTACACATAGAGCATGGAATACTGCTCAGCCATGAAACAGAATAAAATCCCGCCATTTCCAGCATCTTCGATAGATCCGGAGTACCCTGTACTCAGCATGCAACGTCCAACAGAGAAAGAGAAAATTCCAACGATAGCACGTATAGGTGGCATCTCAAAGTCGATACCAAGAAAGTAGAAAGCACAAACAGAGTCACAGATTTAGAACGCAAGTACAGGGTTTTGAGAGGGCAAAGGCATGCGGAGGTGGGTTGAATGAGGAGGGTGGGATTAACACATGCATTCTAATATGTATAAAGCAGACGATCCACAACCACCTACTACAAAGCACAGGGAGAGGTCGGCACCACCCTGGAGTAAGCTACGTGGGAAGAGAATGCGAAAGAGAATGGATGTGTATATATATACATACACAGAGAACTGAATCAAGGTGCTGCACAGCGAAAGTCAATACAGCATTGTAAATTCACTAGACACGGACAGAAATTAGAAACTCTATAAAAACCAAAATGATCGAGGTCCAGTACGTTCCTCTCAGGCCTCAGAGAGGTGTGTGGGTGTCAATTCCCTGGAGCGTGAGCAGGCTTGGGCACCAGAGTTGGAGTGTGGTCACAGTGAGGCAGGTCGGGGCGGTGGGGGGGGCGCACCAGAGAATTAACCCCTTTGGACCTGTGGTGCCTGATCCCCTCTGGTCCGCAGCAGTCTCTCTAGATGTAGGTGTGCCCTCCTGCAGCTAAGCCAAGCCCACTGCAGCCAGAGGATGGTGGTCCGACATGCACAACAGCGTTCAAACATCACCTGGTGTCCAGGTCTCCTGCTGGTGGGGTTCCCGCCATTCACCTCCTTCCTTAGAGTCACCCCACTTGCCTCCGACAACACCCTCATCAGGAGGGGTTTGCAGGGGGTGAGATGAATCGAGAGTGGGAAGGATAAGTGGGAGAAGGAGTGAGACACAAGCCCTTAGGTGTCTGTCCGGACACGTTCCACTCTAATTCATATTCGAAGAACACGCATGTGCGCAAGGTCTGCGTTCCTGGGGAATCCGACCAGCTGTGGGAAAATGCTGCCGCCTTGTGGCCGCGTCCTGTAACTACAACGTTCCAAAGGGAGCTCAGCAGCCCTTCCTGTTCAAAAGGCCAGCGGGGTTGTAATTGACACCCCCGCTGCAAAAATGTCCTGGGGATAGGCACTGGAAAAGAGCCCGAAACAGGATCGACTTGCAACAGGCGGTTTCAAGAGGTAAATTGAATTCACCATGCGTGTTTTGTTTTCCTTTGTGTTGTTTTCTAAGAAAGGCCCAGGAAATATGCTCCACGACCATGCGAATGGGAGAAATGGAAATTGAAACGCCTTTGCGGTTTCACCTGGCAGCTGTTAGGATTGCCAGTGTCAATACGTCTGGAAGCAATACCTTTGGGAGAGGGCCTGGAGAAAAGGGAAGCCTCCTAAGCCACTGGTGGTATTGCACCCTGGTAACAGGCACCACTGAAAACAATCAAGAGATTCCTGCCAAAGAAAAACAAAACCAGAGAGCCGGCCACATGATGTGGCAATCCACCTCCTGGCTGTCTTTGTGCAGTAAAGTATCAATTGGGGAGACCCGGGCTGGCCAGCGACCCCTGCACACCTATTGACAAGAGCCAAGACTTGAAAGTAAAAACACAGTGTCATGGTGTGTGATCCTTTTAACGTCATGTTGGAGTCTGTTGGCTAGTATCTTGTTGAGGATTTTTGCATCTAAGTTCATCGGTGATATTGCTCTCCAGTTTTCTTTTCTTGTAGTATCTTTGTCTGGTTTGGGGATCAGGTGGATGGCTTCGTACAATGAGTTTGGGAGTGTTCTTTCCTCTGCAGTGTTTTGGAAGCGTTTGCAGAGCCATGTGTACTTTAGAGAGACACGGGCTCCCCAGCTGGCACTAGCCACCTATTGACAACAGCCAAGTCTTGATAGTAAAAACACAATGTCCATCCCCAGATGAATGGAAAGTGAAGAGATGGTACACATAGAGCATGGAATACTGCTCAGCCATGAAACAGAATAAAATCCTGCCATTTCCAGCATCTTCGATAGATCCGGAGTACCCTGTACTCAG
Organism: Hippopotamus amphibius kiboko; assembly: GCF_030028045.1. Taxonomy (NCBI): domain Eukaryota; kingdom Metazoa; phylum Chordata; class Mammalia; order Artiodactyla; family Hippopotamidae; genus Hippopotamus; species Hippopotamus amphibius. The sequence continues at coordinate 97,814 of NW_026648355.1, forward strand.
CATGCAACGTCCAACAGAGAAAGAGAAAATTCCAACGATAGCACGTATAGGTGGCATCTCAAAGTCGATACCAAGAAAGTAGAAAGCACAAACAGAGTCACAGATTTAGAACGCAAGTACAGGGTTTCGAGAGGGCAAAGGCATGCGGAGGTGGGTTGAATGAGGAGGGTGGGATTAACACATGCATTCTAATATGTATAAAGCAGACGATCCACAACCACCTACTACAAAGCACAGGGAGAGGTCGGCACCACCCTGGAGTAAGCTACGTGGGAAGAGAATGCGAAAGAGAATGGATGTGTATATATATACATACACAGAGAACTGAATCAAGGTGCTGCACAGCGAAAGTCAATACAGCATTGTAAATTCACTAGACACGGACAGAAATTAGAAACTCTATAAAAACCAAAATGATCGAGGTCCAGTACGTTCCTCTCAGGCCTCAGAGAGGTGTGTGGGTGTCAATTCCCTGGAGCGTGAGCAGGCTTGGGCACCAGAGTTGGAGTGTGGTCACAGTGAGGCAGGTCGGGGCGGTGGGGGGGGCGCACCAGAGAATTAACCCCTTTGGACCTGTGGTGCCTGATCCCCTCTGGTCCGCAGCAGTCTCTCTAGATGTAGGTGTGCCCTCCTGCAGCTAAGCCAAGCCCACTGCAGCCAGAGGATGGTGGTCCGACATGCACAACAGCGTTCAAACATCACCTGGTGTCCAGGTCTCCTGCTGGTGGGGTTCCCGCCATTCACCTCCTTCCTTAGAGTCACCCCACTTGCCTCCGACAACACCCTCATCAGGAGGGGTTTGCAGGGGGTGAGATGAATCGAGAGTGGGAAGGATAAGTGGGAGAAGGAGTGAGACACAAGCCCTTAGGTGTCTGTCCGGACACGTTCCACTCTAATTCATATTCGAAGAACACGCATGTGCGCAAGGTCTGCGTTCCTGGGGAATCCGACCAGCTGTGGGAAAATGCTGTCGCCTTGTGGCCGCTTCCTGTAACTACAACGTTCCAAAGGGAGCTCAGCAGCCCTTCCTGTTCAAAAGGCCAGCGGGGTTGTAATTGACACCCCCGCTGCAAAAATGTCCTGGGGATAGGCACTGGAAAAGAGCCCGAAACAGGATCGACTTGCAACAGGCGGTTTCAAGAGGTAAATTGAATTCACCATGCGTGTTTTGTTTTCCTTTGTGTTGTTTTCTAAGAAAGGCCCAGGAAATATGCTCCACGACCATGCGAATGGGAGAAATGGAAATTGAAACGCCTTTGCGGTTTCACCTGGCAGCTGTTAGGATTGCCAGTGTCAATACGTCTGGAAGCAATACCTTTGGGAGAGGGCCTGGAGAAAAGGGAAGCCTCCTAAGCCACTGGTGGTATTGCACCCTGGTAACAGGCACCACTGAAAACAATCAAGAGATTCCTGCCAAAGAAAAACAAAACCAGAGAGCCGGCCACATGATGTGGCAATCCACCTCCTGGCTGTCTTTGCGCAGTAAAGTATCAATTGGGGAGACCCGGGCTGGCCAGCGACCCCTGCACACCTATTGACAAGAGCCAAGACTTGAAAGTAAAAACACAGTGTCATGGTGTGTGATCCTTTTAACATCATGTTGGAGTCTGTTGGCTAGTATCTTGTTGAGGATTTTTGCATCTAAGTTCATCGGTGATATTGCTCTCCAGTTTTCTTTTCTTGTAGTATCTTTGTCTGGTTTGGGGATCAGGTGGATGGCTTCGTACAATGAGTTTGGGAGTGTTCTTTCCTCTGCAGTGTTTTGGAAGCGTTTGCAGAGCCATGTGTACTTTAGAGAGACACGGGCTCCCCAGCTGGCACTAGCCACCTATTGACAACAGCCAAGTCTTGATAGTAAAAACACAATGTCCATCCCCAGATGAATGGAAAGTGAAGAGATGGTACACATAGAGCATGGAATACTGCTCAGCCATGAAACAGAATAAAATCCTGCCATTTCCAGCATCTTCGATAGATCCGGAGTACCCTGTACTCAGCATGCAACGTCCAACAGAGAAAGAGAAAATTCCAACGATAGCACGTATAGGTGGCATCTCAAAGTCGATACCAAGAAAGTAGAAAGCACAAACAGAGTCACAGATTTAGAATGCAAGTACAGGGTTTCGAGAGGGCAAAGGCATGCGGAGGTGGGTTGAATGAGGAGGGTGGGATTAACACATGCATTCTAATATGTATAAAGCAGACGATCCACAACCACCTACTACAAAGCACAGGGAGAGGTCGGCACCACCCTGGAGTAAGCTACGTGGGAAGAGAATGCGAAAGAGAATGGATGTGTATATATATACATACACAGAGAACTGAATCAAGGTGCTGCACAGCGAAAGTCAATACAGCATTGTAAATTCACTAGACACGGACAGAAATTAGAAACTCTATAAAAACCAAAATGATCGAGGTCCAGTACGTTCCTCTCAGGCCTCAGAGAGGTGTGCGGGTGTCACTTCCCTGGAGCGTGAGCAGGCTTGGGCACCAGAGTTGGAGTGTGGTCACAGTGAGGCAGGTCGGGGCGGTGGGGGGGGCGCACCAGAGAATTAACCCCTTTGGACCTGTGGTGCCTGATCCCCTCTGGTCGGCAGCAGTCTCTCTAGATGTAGGTGTGCCCTCCTGCAGCTAAGCCAAGCCCACTGCAGCCAGAGGATGGTGGTCCGACATGCACAACAGCGTTCAAACATCACCTGGTGTCCAGGTCTCCTGCTGGTGGGGTTCCCGCCATTCACCTCCTTCCTTAGAGTCACCCCACTTGCCTCCGACAACACCCTCATCAGGAGGGGTTTGCAGGGGGTGAGATGAATCGAGAGTGGGAAGGATAAGTGGGAGAAGGAGTGAGACACAAGCCCTTAGGTGTCTGTCCGGACACGTTCCACTCTAATTCATATTCGAAGAACACGCATGTGCGCAAGGTCTGCGTTCCTGGGGAATCCGACCAGCTGTGGGAAAATGCTGCCGCCTTGTGGCCGCGTCCTGTAACTACAACGTTCCAAAGGGAGCTCAGCAGCCCTTCCTGTTCAAAAGGCCAGCGGGGTTGTAATTGACACCCCCGCTGCAAAAATGTCCTGGGGATAGGCACTGGAAAAGAGCCCGAAACAGGATCGACTTGCAACAGGCGGTTTCAAGAGGTAAATTGAATTCACCATGCGTGTTTTGTTTTCCTTTGTGTTGTTTTCTAAGAAAGGCCCAGGAAATATGCTCCACGACCATGCGAATGGGAGAAATGGAAATTGAAACGCCTTTGCGGTTTCACCTGGCAGCTGTTAGGATTGCCAGTGTCAATACGTCTGGAAGCAATACCTTTGGGAGAGGGCCTGGAGAAAAGGGAAGCCTCCTAAGCCACTGGTGGTATTGCACCCTGGTAACAGGCACCACTGAAAACAATCAAGAGATTCCTGCCAAAGAAAAACAAAACCAGAGAGCCGGCCACATGATGTGGCAATCCACCTCCTGGCTGTCTTTGTGCAGTAAAGTATCAATTGGGGAGACCCGGGCTGGCCAGCGACCCCTGCACACCTATTGACAAGAGCCAAGACTTGAAAGTAAAAACACAGTGTCATGGTGTGTGATCCTTTTAACGTCATGTTGGAGTCTGTTGGCTAGTATCTTGTTGAGGATTTTTGCATCTAAGTTCATCGGTGATATTGCTCTCCAGTTTTCTTTTCTTGTAGTATCTTTGTCTGGTTTGGGGATCAGGTGGATGGCTTCGTACAATGAGTTTGGGAGTGTTCTTTCCTCTGCAGTGTTTTGGAAGCGTTTGCAGAGCCATGTGTACTTTAGAGAGACACGGGCTCCCCAGCTGGCACTAGCCACCTATTGACAACAGCCAAGTCTTGATAGTAAAAACACAATGTCCATCCCCAGATGAATGGAAAGTGAAGAGATGGTACACATAGAGCATGGAATACTGCTCAGCCATGAAACAGAATAAAATCCCGCCATTTCCAGCATCTTCGATAGATCCGGAGTACCCTGTACTCAGCATGCAACGTCCAACAGAGAAAGAGAAAATTCCAACGATAGCACGTATAGGTGGCATCTCAAAGTCGATACCAAGAAAGTAGAAAGCACAAACAGAGTCACAGATTTAGAACGCAAGTACAGGGTTTTGAGAGGGCAAAGGCATGCGGAGGTGGGTTGAATGAGGAGGGTGGGATTAACACATGCATTCTAATATGTATAAAGCAGACGATCCACAACCACCTACTACAAAGCACAGGGAGAGGTCGGCACCACCCTGGAGTAAGCTACGTGGGAAGAGAATGCGAAAGAGAATGGATGTGTATATATATACATACACAGAGAACTGAATCAAGGTGCTGCACAGCGAAAGTCAATACAGCATTGTAAATTCACTAGACACGGACAGAAATTAGAAACTCTATAAAAACCAAAATGATCGAGGTCCAGTACGTTCCTCTCAGGCCTCAGAGAGGTGTGTGGGTGTCAATTCCCTGGAGCGTGAGCAGGCTTGGGCACCAGAGTTGGAGTGTGGTCACAGTGAGGCAGGTCGGGGCGGTGGGGGGGGCGCACCAGAGAATTAACCCCTTTGGACCTGTGGTGCCTGATCCCCTCTGGTCCGCAGCAGTCTCTCTAGATGTAGGTGTGCCCTCCTGCAGCTAAGCCAAGCCCACTGCAGCCAGAGGATGGTGGTCCGACATGCACAACAGCGTTCAAACATCACCTGGTGTCCAGGTCTCCTGCTGGTGGGGTTCCCGCCATTCACCTCCTTCCTTAGAGTCACCCCACTTGCCTCCGACAACACCCTCATCAGGAGGGGTTTGCAGGGGGTGAGATGAATCGAGAGTGGGAAGGATAAGTGGGAGAAGGAGTGAGACACAAGCCCTTAGGTGTCTGTCCGGACACGTTCCACTCTAATTCATATTCGAAGAACACGCATGTGCGCAAGGTCTGCGTTCCTGGGGAATCCGACCAGCTGTGGGAAAATGCTGCCGCCTTGTGGCCGCGTCCTGTAACTACAACGTTCCAAAGGGAGCTCAGCAGCCCTTCCTGTTCAAAAGGCCAGCGGGGTTGTAATTGACACCCCCGCTGCAAAAATGTCCTGGGGATAGGCACTGGAAAAGAGCCCGAAACAGGATCGACTTGCAACAGGCGGTTTCAAGAGGTAAATTGAATTCACCATGCGTGTTTTGTTTTCCTTTGTGTTGTTTTCTAAGAAAGGCCCAGGAAATATGCTCCACGACCATGCGAATGGGAGAAATGGAAATTGAAACGCCTTTGCGGTTTCACCTGGCAGCTGTTAGGATTGCCAGTGTCAATACGTCTGGAAGCAATACCTTTGGGAGAGGGCCTGGAGAAAAGGGAAGCCTCCTAAGCCACTGGTGGTATTGCACCCTGGTAACAGGCACCACTGAAAACAATCAAGAGATTCCTGCCAAAGAAAAACAAAACCAGAGAGCCGGCCACATGATGTGGCAATCCACCTCCTGGCTGTCTTTGTGCAGTAAAGTATCAATTGGGGAGACCCGGGCTGGCCAGCGACCCCTGCACACCTATTGACAAGAGCCAAGACTTGAAAGTAAAAACACAGTGTCATGGTGTGTGATCCTTTTAACGTCATGTTGGAGTCTGTTGGCTAGTATCTTGTTGAGGATTTTTGCATCTAAGTTCATCGGTGATTTTGCTCTCCAGTTTTCTTTTCTTGTAGTATCTTTGTCTGGTTTGGGGATCAGGTGGATGGCTTCGTACAATGAGTTTGGGAGTGTTCTTTCCTCTGCAGTGTTTTGGAAGCGTTTGCAGAGCCATGTGTACTTTAGAGAGACACGGGCTCCCCAGCTGGCACTAGCCACCTATTGACAACAGCCAAGTCTTGATAGTAAAAACACAATGTCCATCCCCAGATGAATGGAAAGTGAAGAGATGGTACACATAGAGCATGGAATACTGCTCAGCCATGAAACAGAATAAAATCCTGCCATTTCCAGCATCTTCGATAGATCCGGAGTACCCTGTACTCAGCATGCAACGTCCAACAGAGAAAGAGAAAATTCCAACGATAGCACGTATAGGTGGCATCTCAAAGTCGATACCAAGAAAGTAGAAAGCACAAACAGAGTCACAGATTTAGAACGCAAGTACAGGGTTTCGAGAGGGCAAAGGCATGCGGAGGTGGGTTGAATGAGGAGGGTGGGATTAACACATGCATTCTAATATGTATAAAGCAGACGATCCACAACCACCTACTACAAAGCACAGGGAGAGGTCGGCACCACCCTGGAGTAAGCTACGTGGGAAGAGAATGCGAAAGAGAATGGATGTGTATATATATACATACACAGAGAACTGAATCAAGGTGCTGCACAGCGAAAGTCAATACAGCATTGTAAATTCACTAGACACGGACAGAAATTAGAAACTCTATAAAAACCAAAATGATCGAGGTCCAGTACGTTCCTCTCAGGCCTCAGAGAGGTGTGTGGGTGTCAATTCCCTGGAGCGTGAGCAGGCTTGGGCACCAGAGTTGGAGTGTGGTCACAGTGAGGCAGGTCGGGGCGGTGGGGGGGGCGCACCAGAGAATTAACCCCTTTGGACCTGTGGTGCCTGATCCCCTCTGGTCCGCAGCAGTCTCTCTAGATGTAGGTGTGCCCTCCTGCAGCTAAGCCAAGCCCACTGCAGCCAGAGGATGGTGGTCCGACATGCACAACAGCGTTCAAACATCACCTGGTGTCCAGGTCTCCTGCTGGTGGGGTTCCCGCCATTCACCTCCTTCCTTAGAGTCACCCCACTTGCCTCCGACAACACCCTCATCAGGAGGGGTTTGCAGGGGGTGAGATGAATCGAGAGTGGGAAGGATAAGTGGGAGAAGGAGTGAGACACAAGCCCTTAGGTGTCTGTCCGGACACGTTCCACTCTAATTCATATTCGAAGAACACGCATGTGCGCAAGGTCTGCGTTCCTGGGGAATCCGACCAGCTGTGGGAAAATGCTGTCGCCTTGTGGCCGCTTCCTGTAACTACAACGTTCCAAAGGGAGCTCAGCAGCCCTTCCTGTTCAAAAGGCCAGCGGGGTTGTAATTGACACCCCCGCTGCAAAAATGTCCTGGGGATAGGCACTGGAAAAGAGCCCGAAACAGGATCGACTTGCAACAGGCGGTTTCAAGAGGTAAATTGAATTCACCATGCGTGTTTTGTTTTCCTTTGTGTTGTTTTCTAAGAAAGGCCCAGGAAATATGCTCCACGACCATGCGAATGGGAGAAATGGAAATTGAAACGCCTTTGCGGTTTCACCTGGCAGCTGTTAGGATTGCCAGTGTCAATACGTCTGGAAGCAATACCTTTGGGAGAGGGCCTGGAGCAAAGGGAAGCCTCCTAAGCCACTGGTGGTATTGCACCCTGGTAACAGGCACCACTGAAAACAATCAAGAGATTCCTGCCAAAGAAAAACAAAACCAGAGAGCCGGCCACATGATGTGGCAATCCACCTCCTGGCTGTCTTTGTGCAGTAAAGTATCAATTGGGGAGACCCGGGCTGGCCAGCGACCCCTGCACACCTATTGACAAGAGCCAAGACTTGAAAGTAAAAACACAGTGTCATGGTGTGTGATCCTTTTAACGTCATGTTGGAGTCTGTTGGCTAGTATCTTGTTGAGGATTTTTGCATCTAAGTTCATCGGTGATATTGCTCTCCAGTTTTCTTTTCTTGTAGTATCTTTGTCTGGTTTGGGGATCAGGTGGATGGCTTCGTACAATGAGTTTGGGAGTGTTCTTTCCTCTGCAGTGTTTTGGAAGCGTTTGCAGAGCCATGTGTACTTTAGAGAGACACGGGCTCCCCAGCTGGCACTAGCCACCTATTGACAACAGCCAAGTCTTGATAGTAAAAACACAATGTCCATCCCCAGATGAATGGAAAGTGAAGAGATGGTACACATAGAGCATGGAATACTGCTCAGCCATGAAACAGAATAAAATCCTGCCATTTCAGCATCTTCGATAGATCCGGAGTACCCTGTACTCAGCATGCAATGTCCAACAGAGAAAGAGAAAATTCCAATGATAGCACGTATAGGTGGCATCTCAAAGTCGATACCAAGAAAGTAGAAAGCACAAACAGAGTCACAGATTTAGAACGCAAGTACAGGGTTTTGAGAGGGCAAAGGCATGCGGAGGTGGGTTGAATGAGGAGGGTGGGATTAACACATGCATTCTAATATGTATAAAGCAGACGATCCACAACCACCTACTACAAAGCACAGGGAGAGGTCGGCACCACCTTGGAGTAAGCTACGTGGGAAGAGAATGCGAAAGAGAATGGATGTGTATATATATACATACACAGAGAACTGAATCAAGGTGCTGCACAGCGAAAGTCAATACAGCATTGTAAATTCACTAGACACGGACAGAAATTAGAAACTCTATAAAAACCAAAATGATCGAGGTCCAGTACGTTCCTCTCAGGCCTCAGAGAGGTGTGCGGGTGTCACTTCCCTGGAGCGTGAGCAGGCCTGGGCACCAAAGTTGGAGTGTGGTCACAGTGAGGCAGGTCGGGGCGGTGGGGGGGGCGCACCAGAGAATTAACCCCTTTGGACCTGTGGTGCCTGATCCCCTCTGGTCGGCAGCAGTCTCTCTAGATGTAGGTGTGCCCTCCTGCAGCTAAGCCAAGCCCACTGCAGCCAGAGGATGGTGGTCCGACATGCACAACAGCGTTCAAACATCACCTGGTGTCCAGGTCTCCTGCTGGTGGGGTTCCCGCCATTCACCTCCTTCCTTAGAGTCACCCCACTTGCCTCCGACAACAGCCTCATCAGGAGGGGTTTGCAGGGGGTGAGATGAATCGAGAGTGGGAAGGATAAGTGGGAGAAGGAGTGAGACACAAGCCCTTAGGTGTCTGTCCGGACACGTTCCACTCTAATTCATATTCGAAGAACACGCATGTGCGCAAGGTCTGCGTTCCTGGGGAATCCGACCAGCTGTGGGAAAATGCTGCCGCCTTGTGGCCGCGTCCTGTAACTACAACGTTCCAAAGGGAGCTCAGCAGCCCTTCCTGTTCAAAAGGCCAGCGGGGTTGTAATTGACACCCCCGCTGCAAAAATGTCCTGGGGATAGGCACTGGAAAAGAGCCCGAAACAGGATCGACTTGCAACAGGCGGTTTCAAGAGGTAAATTGAATTCACCATGCGTGTTTTGTTTTCCTTTGTGTTGTTTTCTAAGAAAGGCCCAGGAAATATGCTCCACGACCATGCGAATGGGAGAAATGGAAATTGAAACGCCTTTGCGGTTTCACCTGGCAGCTGTTAGGATTGCCAGTGTCAATACGTCTGGAAGCAATACCTTTGGGAGAGGGCCTGGAGAAAAGGGAAGCCTCCTAAGCCACTGGTGGTATTGCACCCTGGTAACAGGCACCACTGAAAACAATCAAGAGATTCCTGCCAAAGAAAAACAAAACCAGAGAGCCGGCCACATGATGTGGCAATCCACCTCCTGGCTGTCTTTGTGCAGTAAAGTATCAATTGGGGAGACCCGGGCTGGCCAGCGACCCCTGCACACCTATTGACAAGAGCCAAGACTTGAAAGTAAAAACACAGTGTCATGGTGTGTGATCCTTTTAACGTCATGTTGGAGTCTGTTGGCTAGTATCTTGTTGAGGATTTTTGCATCTAAGTTCATCGGTGATATTGCTCTCCAGTTTTCTTTTCTTGTAGTATCTTTGTCTGGTTTGGGGATCAGGTGGATGGCTTCGTACAATGAGTTTGGGAGTGTTCTTTCCTCTGCAGTGTTTTGGAAGCGTTTGCAGAGCCATGTGTACTTTAGAGAGACACGGGCTCCCCAGCTGGCACTAGCCACCTATTGACAACAGCCAAGTCTTGATAGTAAAAACACAATGTCCATCCCCAGATGAATGGAAAGTGAAGAGATGGTACACATAGAGCATGGAATACTGCTCAGCCATGAAACAGAATAAAATCCTGCCATTTCCAGCATCTTCGATAGATCCGGAGTACCCTGTACTCAGCATGCAATGTCCAACAGAGAAAGAGAAAATTCCAACGATAGCACGTATAGGTGGCATCTCAAAGTCGATACCAAGAAAGTAGAAAGCACAAACAGAGTCACAGATTTAGAACGCAAGTACAGGGTTTCGAGAGGGCAAAGGCATGCGGAGGTGGGTTGAATGAGGAGGGTGGGATTAACACATGCATTCTAATATGTATAAAGCAGACGATCCACAACCACCTACTACAAAGCACAGGGAGAGGTCGGCACCACCCTGGAGTAAGCTACGTGGGAAGAGAATGCGAAAGAGAATGGATGTGTATATATATACATACACAGAGAACTGAATCAAGGTGCTGCACAGCGAAAGTCAATACAGCATTGTAAATTCACTAGACACGGACAGAAATTAGAAACTCTATAAAAACCAAAATGATCGAGGTCCAGTACGTTCCTCTCAGGCCTCAGAGAGGTGTGTGGGTGTCAATTCCCTGGAGCGTGAGCAGGCTTGGGCACCAGAGTTGGAGTGTGGTCACAGTGAGGCAGGTCGGGGCGGTGGGGGGGGCGCACCAGAGAATTAACCCCTTTGGACCTGTGGTGCCTGATCCCCTCTGGTCGGCAGCAGTCTCTCTAGATGTAGGTGTGCCCTCCTGCAGCTAAGCCAAGCCCACTGCAGCCAGAGGATGGTGGTCCGACATGCACAACAGCGTTCAAACATCACCTGGTGTCCAGGTCTCCTGCTGGTGGGGTTCCCGCCATTCACCTCCTTCCTTAGAGTCACCCCACTTGCCTCCGACAACACCCTCATCAGGAGGGGTTTGCAGGGGGTGAGATGAATCGAGAGTGGGAAGGATAAGTGGGAGAAGGAGTGAGACACAAGCCCTTAGGTGTCTGTCCGGACACGTTCCACTCTAATTCATATGCGAAGAACACGCATGTGCGCAAGGTCTGCGTTCCTGGGGAATCCGACCAGCTGTGGGAAAATGCTGCCGCCTTGTGGCCGCGTCCTGTAACTACAACGTTCCAAAGGGAGCTCAGCAGCCCTTCCTGTTCAAAAGGCCAGCGGGGTTGTAATTGACACCCCCGCTGCAAAAATGTCCTGGGGATAGGCACTGGAAAAGAGCCCGAAACAGGATCGACTTGCAACAGGCGGTTTCAAGAGGTAAATTGAATTCACCATGCGTGTTTTGTTTTCCTTTGTGTTGTTTTCTAAGAAAGGCCCAGGAAATATGCTCCACGACCATGCGAATGGGAGAAATGGAAATTGAAACGCCTTTGCGGTTTCACCTGGCAGCTGTTAGGATTGCCAGTGTCAATACGTCTGGAAGCAATACCTTTGGGAGAGGGCCTGGAGAAAAGGGAAGCCTCCTAAGCCACTGGTGGTATTGCACCCTGGTAACAGGCACCACTGAAAACAATCAAGAGATTCCTGCCAAAGAAAAACAAAACCAGAGAGCCGGCCACATGATGTGGCAATCCACCTCCTGGCTGTCTTTGCGCAGTAAAGTATCAATTGGGGAGACCCGGGCTGGCCAGCGACCCCTGCACACCTATTGACAAGAGCCAAGACTTGAAAGTAAAAACACAGTGTCATGGTGTGTGATCCTTTTAACGTCATGTTGGAGTCTGTTGGCTAGTATCTTGTTGAGGATTTTTGCATCTAAGTTCATCGGTGATATTGCTCTCCAGTTTTCTTTTCTTGTAGTATCTTTGTCTGGTTTGGGGATCAGGTGGATGGCTTCGTACAATGAGTTTGGGAGTGTTCTTTCCTCTGCAGTGTTTTGGAAGCGTTTGCAGAGCCATGTGTACTTTAGAGAGACACGGGCTCCCCAGCTGGCACTAGCCACCTATTGACAACAGCCAAGTCTTGATAGTAAAAACACAATGTCCATCCCCAGGTGAATGGAAAGTGAAGAGATGGTACACATAGAGCATGGAATACTGCTCAGCCATGAAACAGAATAAAATCCTGCCATTTCCAGCATCTTCGATAGATCCGGAGTACCCTGTACTCAGCATGCAACGTCCAACAGAGAAAGAGAAAATTCCAACGATAGCACGTATAGGTGGCATCTCAAAGTCGATACCAAGAAAGTAGAAAGCACAAACAGAGTCACAGATTTAGAACGCAAGTACAGGGTTTTGAGAGGGCAAAGGCATGTGGAGGTGGGTTGAATGAGGAGGGTGGGATTAACACATGCATTCTAATATGTATAAAGCAGACGATCCACAACCACCTACTACAAAGCACAGGGAGAGGTCGGCACCACCTTGGAGTAAGCTACGTGGGAAGAGAATGCGAAAGAGAATGGATGTGTATATATATACATACACAGAGAACTGAATCAAGGTGCTGCACAGCGAAAGTCAATACAGCATTGTAAATTCACTAGACACGGACAGAAATTAGAAACTCTATAAAAACCAAAATGATCGAGGTCCAGTACGTTCCTCTCAGGCCTCAGAGAGGTGTGCGGGTGTCACTTCCCTGGAGCGTGAGCAGGCCTGGGCACCAAAGTTGGAGTGTGGTCACAGTGAGGCAGGTCGGGGCGGTGGGGGGGGCGCACCAGAGAATTAACCCCTTTGGACCTGTGGTGCCTGATCCCCTCTGGTCGGCAGCAGTCTCTCTAGATGTAGGTGTGCCCTCCTGCAGCTAAGCCAAGCCCACTGCAGCCAGAGGATGGTGGTCCGACATGCACAACAGCGTTCAAACATCACCTGGTGTCCAGGTCTCCTGCTGGTGGGGTTCCCGCCATTCACCTCCTTCCTTAGAGTCACCCCACTTGCCTCCGACAACAGCCTCATCAGGAGGGGTTTGCAGGGGGTGAGATGAATCGAGAGTGGGAAGGATAAGTGGGAGAAGGAGTGAGACACAAGCCCTTAGGTGTCTGTCCGGACACGTTCCACTCTAATTCATATTCGAAGAACACGCATGTGCGCAAGGTCTGCGTTCCTGGGGAATCCGACCAGCTGTGGGAAAATGCTGCCGCCTTGTGGCCGCGTCCTGTAACTACAACGTTCCAAAGGGAGCTCAGCAGCCCTTCCTGTTCAAAAGGCCAGCGGGGTTGTAATTGACACCCCCGCTGCAAAAATGTCCTGGGGATAGGCACTGGAAAAGAGCCCGAAACAGGATCGACTTGCAACAGGCGGTTTCAAGAGGTAAATTGAATTCACCATGCGTGTTTTGTTTTCCTTTGTGTTGTTTTCTAAGAAAGGCCCAGGAAATATGCTCCACGACCATGCGAATGGGAGAAATGGAAATTGAAACGCCTTTGCGGTTTCACCTGGCAGCTGTTAGGATTGCCAGTGTCAATACGTCTGGAAGCAATACCTTTGGGAGAGGGCCTGGAGAAAAGGGAAGCCTCCTAAGCCACTGGTGGTATTGCACCCTGGTAACAGGCACCACTGAAAAACAATCAAGAGATTCCTGCCAAAGAAAAACAAAACCAGAGAGCCGGCCACATGATGTGGCAATCCACCTCCTGGCTGTCTTTGTGCAGTAAAGTATCAATTGGGGAGACCCGGGCTGGCCAGCGACCCCTGCACACCTATTGACAAGAGCCAAGACTTGAAAGTAAAAACACAGTGTCATGGTGTGTGATCCTTTTAACGTCATGTTGGAGTCTGTTGGCTAGTATCTTGTTGAGGATTTTTGCATCTAAGTTCATCGGTGATATTGCTCTCCAGTTTTCTTTTCTTGTAGTATCTTTGTCTGGTTTTGGGGATCAGGTGGATGGCTTCGTACAATGAGTTTGGGAGTGTTCTTTCCTCTGCAGTGTTTTTGGAAGCGTTTGCAGAGCCATGTGTACTTTAGAGAGACACGGGCTCCCCAGCTGGCACTAGCCACCTATTGACAACAGCCAAGTCTTGATAGTAAAAACACAATGGTCCATCCCCAGATGAATGGAAAGTGAAGAGATGGTACACATAGAGCATGGAATACTGCTCAGCCATGAAACAGAATAAAATCCTGCCATTTCAGCATCTTCGATAGATCCGGAGTACCCTGTACTCAGCATGCAATGTCAACAGAGAAAGAGAAAATTCCAATGATAGCACGTATAGGTGGCATCTCAAAGTCGATACCAAGAAAGTAGAAAGCACAAACAGAGTCACAGATTTAGAACGCAAGTACAGGGTTTTGAGAGGGCAAAGGCATGTGGAGGTGGGTTGAATGAGGAGGGTGGGATTAACACATGCATTCTAATATGTATAAAGCAGACGATCCACAACCACCTACTACAAAGCACAGGGAGAGGTCGGCACCACCTTGGAGTAAGCTACGTGGGAAGAGAATGCGAAAGAGAATGGATGTGTATATATATACATACACAGAGAAACTGAATCAAGGTGCTGCACAGCGAAAGTCAATACAGCATTGTAAATTCACTAGACACGGACAGAAATTAGAAAACTCTATAAAAACCAAAATGATCGAGGTCAGTACGTTCCTCTCAGGCCTCAGAGAGGTGTGCGGGTGTCACTTCCCTGGAGCGTGAGCAGGCCTGGGCACCAAAGTTGGAGTGTGGTCACAGTGAGGCAGGTCGGGGCGGTGGGGGGGGCGCACCAGAGAATTAACCCCTTTGGACCTGTGGTGCCTGATCCCCTCTGGTCGGCAGACAGTCTCTCTAGATGTAGGTGTGCCCTCCTGCAGCTAAGCCAAGCCCACTGCAGCCAGAGGATGGTGGTCCGACATGCACAACAGCGTTCAAACATCACCTGGTGTCCAGGTCTCCTGCTGGTGGGGTTCCCGCCATTCACCTCCTTCCTTAGAGTCACCCCACTTGCCTCGACAACAGCCTCATCAGGAGGGGTTTGCAGGGGGTGAGATGAATCGAGAGTGGGAAGGATAAGTGGGAGAAGGAGTGAGACACAAGCCCTTAGGTGTCTGTCCGGACACGTTCCACTCTAATTCATATTCGAAGAACACGCATGTGCGCAAGGTCTGCGTTCCTGGGGAATCCGACCAGCTGTGGGAAAATGCTGCCGCCTTGTGGCCGCGTCCTGTAACTACAACGTTCCAAAGGGAGCTCAGCAGCCTTCCTGTTCAAAAGGCCAGCGGGGTTGTAATTGACACCCCCGCTGCAAAAATGTCCTGGGGATAGGCACTGGAAAAGAGCCCGAAACAGGATCGACTTGCAACAGGCGGTTTCAAGAGGTAAATTGAATTCACCATGCGTGTTTTGTTTTTCCTTTGTGTTGTTTTCTAAGAAAGGCCCAGGAAATATGCTCCACGACCATGCGAATGGGAGAAAATGGAAATTGAAACGCCTTTGCGGTTTCACCTGGCAGCTGTTAGGATTGCCAGTGTCATACGTCTGGAAGCAATACCTTTGGGAGAGGGCCTGGAGAAAAGGGAAGCCTCCTAAGCCACTGGTGGTATTGCACCCTGGTAACAGGCACCACTGAAAACAATCAAGAGATTCCTGCCAAAGAAAAACAAAACCAGAGAGCCGGCCACATGATGTGGCAATCCACCTCCTGGCTGTCTTTGTGCAGTAAAGTATCAATTA